>NC_080069.1:13569148-13869148 GCF_949987535.1 Balaenoptera acutorostrata
CCTACATTTTATGCTTTTAGCGTTTTCTGAATTGCCTCTTTCTCATCAGCCAGTCTTTAGAAAAACATAAATGAGACTTTTAAAAGCAAAGGTAAAACGACCCTGTTTTTTTTTCATTCAATTCCATAAAAAATGTTTCCAACTCATTGTCTTTCTGAGAAATTAAGCCCATAAAATTTTGCCTTTCAAAGCTCCCAGGCAGAAAGGGATCTTTTTTTCTTCTTGCAACCTATTTTTCTACTCCTAGTTAGTTTTTTTTTCCAATGTTTTTCTCATTTTAATTAAGATATTAGGTCTCATAATATGGTAAAGAAAGGGCTCCGAGACTCAGGGGATCCTCTATGAGACAGCGCTTTGTTTGGGGCATATATTCACAAGTTCTTGGTCTCAATTATATTAGACACTATCCAAAGCAATTTAATTATTGCCTGTCCATATCAGCCTGTTTTGCCAAGAGTTCCCCCCCAAGAAGGATGAAGATGGCCATTCTTTTCTGGTTCACTTTGCCAAATTAATTGTGAGTAGACACGCGGGAACACACCAGAGGAAGCAACTTTCCCATTTACTTTAAGGAAACAGGTTTTGTTGCCACATTCCTAAGATTGTTCTCCAGGGATGTTCCATGCAGTAGCTGGCCCCTGACACTTTTTGGATTCCTGGGGAAGCAAATGAGGACAGGTGAGGAGAAAATCAAGCTCTCCCCATTAACACCAGGAGCCAAGGACTCAGGTCTCCATCTTTCCTCCTTGTTACACCCAAGCCTGCCCATTACAGAGTGCCTTTTCTCCTGTCTCTAGCCTTCATTAATCTCAGTCTTTTTATACTAGCAGCCATGGTCACAGAATTCAGGAGAGCAAGGAATGTATTTAATAATTTCTTTGCTCCTCTCGGCAGAATAAGCCTGGGACACAGGAGCGACCGAAACACAAACTGTGACTGCTTGAACTTAAAATAACACTCTGGTTTCGGTTTGAGGAATAGCTACACAAAATAGAGAAATCTAAATATTCTTCTAACTAGACAGTAAGGATACGCCTGCATTTGCTTAGAATGTATCCCTCTTTTCTACCTGACGATCTTTGAGGTCTCACTTTTTACGTTTCTATTCTGGGTCTTTTTTTTTTTTAAAGAATTTCTAAAGAGAAGAAAAAAGGGAAAGGAAAAAAAAGAAACAGCTTTATCTTCAATAGTGGCAGAAATACAGAAGCCATGCTTTGAGTAATTGAGAAATTCTGAGGGCCACTGGGACAGCGGCACCAGCCCACTGGGTGTCAGAAGACCTCGATTCTATTCTTCACTTTCTTTCCCAAAGAATGCAGACCAGAGTCAAAAGGCTCTTTCTCTGGTCCTCCACCTCACCTCTCCCTCTGCAAAAGAATCAATATTTCCTCTGTTCACCAGCCTCTCCTCTTCCATGGTAAACCTTCTTTGCTGAAAGTACAGGGGACTCGGTCTCTATCTCTAATTCCATCACTAACTTGCTAAGTGACTTTGAGCAAATTACTCCCTCTGGGATATGCCCATCTGTAAAATCAGGGGACCAGCAATAAGATCCATTCCCAAGGATAAGCGTCTTCAAGTCTATGGCTGAGACAGTAAATTCAATTACTCCTCCAAGCAACTTCCTGATTAAATATATCTGACTTGGACCATCTCAGTCCTGATGTACTCACACAGTGGGGTGGCTCTATATCAAATTTCCCCCGTATATAGCTTTTCGCAATGAATCTCGTGTCTTTTCCGAGTATCTGGACCTCCCGGGAACCAGGATGGTTGGTCTCTTGGTCTTTCTGTGCCCTGTCCTGCGCTGACCCTTAGTTCTGGGAGGACATGAATCCACAGGGGGCCTGCCTCTCTTCCCATCCATCCTAGTGTTTTTGCTCTCTGTCAGCTAAAGGCTTGGCCTGACTAGCAAAAGCTTGATTTTTAAAGAAAAGATTCCAGTAAAAGACAGTTTTTGCCTCTGGAAGTAGTGCAGGAAATCCTGGAAGCCAGGCACCAAAGTCAGAGGAAAACAAAACTGGAAAAACACCCAAAGCGCCACCTCTGCTCTGTTCTGGCCATCGCCCCATCTCCTCCTGCCTCTCGTGAGAGACATGCACCAAAGCAGGGCTTGCAACTCACAGCTGAAATGCCCTGACACCAGGACGAAGCTTTCTATGGGAATTTTCTGTCCTTAGTAATAAGCGATCAGACACCGGTTTCAACCCTGAGATCAGCTTAATTACACTTCAGAGCATATGCTCCAGCAGCCAGTAATAACCACCAGTTCAAAAAGATTAGACTTGAGTAGCTTTAATCTGCCTGGATATGCAAAGATGGGATGAAAGGGCAATTCATGGTGTCCGGCAAGTCTCCCCACCCCCGCCTTGGTGACAGGCACTTTCTCTGCTCTAGATTTTTACAGGACTGTAGGCCAGCCCAAGGTTCTATTTTGCTCGTAAATTTTCAATGAGAGGAGATCAATCCTTTCAACGAACTGCATTTTAGCAATTAAGTTCACTTGATTCAACAAGATGTATTAACTACCTTCCACCATCAGGCTCTTCTGTAATCTCTTTTCCATAAGAAAATCGGATCAGGTTCAGTCTGCCGAACTTGTATGAACAAAACAGCCTCGCTGACCAAACCTCACCAAACCATTTCGCCCGCTGGAAGGTGAGAAACAGCACTTAATCTCAGGGTGAGGCATTAGAGAGTATGTTTATGATGACCAAACACCTCAGAATTCCTGGGACAGTCCCTCTTCCAAAAAGTCTTGTCCTGACGTCCCCACAAATATACTCCAACTTGTCAGTTTGCAAGACCTGATTTTTAGTTGAGAAAACAGGGTAAGTGTGATGTGGGGTGCAGATTTGTACGTATTCAAAAAGTATAATTGGGTTGTCACTGGAAAGGTAAACAGATATTACATCCATCCATCGTGTAGAAATCAATGCATAGGGGTCCGCCCTTCTAGCTGAGGCAACTCGCATGGCAGGGAAGAAGGAAAAGAAGCCAAGTTCAGCTCACTGGATCTACTTTTCACGGCTGGGGAAAACCGCAAGATCCTGAGAGGCAGCAGAAAAGAATGGATGGAATACTTAAAAACTATCCACCTAGCGTAGCTAAGTGACTCTAGGGTTGGAAGGGAGCCCACCGCGTAGGTAGCAGGCACACCCTTAAACTACCTCAGGGCAAAATTCCATGTGGATCTACTTCTAACACTTTTCAACATGAATCAGCTCTTTCCTGAAGCAGTGTAGTAAGGGGAGAGCCAGGGGCTATCACATTTTGACGACAATGTGCAGGCACTGTCCCAGGAATGTGACACAGATTCTTATTGAATTCTACAGCAAATCTGCAAGGCATCTGTAATATATAATTACCACTGAAGCCGAGGAAAGGAAAATTTAGGAGGTCAAAGGACTTGTCTTGGGCTGTAAAATCCTCTAGTGGTACACCCTGAACCAAAATCCCTGCCTGCAGAATCTGTGTTCTTTCTGCTTGGGTTTGCTTGTTTGTTTGCACTAACTATTATTGGGTTTCTTATTTTTTTCTGAATATAAAAGTGCATACCAAGTAAGGGAGCAAGTCAGAATTTTTTTTTTTTTTTTTTGGCCACGCGGCGCAGCCTGTGGGATCTTAGTTCCCCGACCAGGGATTGAACCTGGGCCCTCAGCAGTAAAAGCGTGGAGTCCTAACCTCTGAACCGCCAGGGAATTCCCAGCAAGTCAGAATTTAAGAATCAGCCGCCTTGAATTGGGCGATTGGGATTGACATGTATAAAGTGATGTGTATAAAATTGATGACTGATTAAAAAAAAAAAAAGAACCAGCCGCCTGTCTGACCCCAATGCCCCCAGTTTTGCCATTTCACCAGGCACCCACGTCCTCCTTCACAGTGTTCCCTCCTTTCCGGATCAAGCACTGAAAATGCCCGGTAAATAGGTTCCAATGGAGGATCAGCAGTGCAGGCAAAGCTTGTCAGAAACTGCGGTGCAGTTGCACGCAGCACCGGCGTGCTTCCCTTTTCCTTTCTGGAACGATCCCTGCCTCTTGGACTGGAACCTAAGCTAAGGAGGCTCACTATCTATGGGGAGAAACACACAGACTAACTACTGAGTGCTCAAGGCCGCTCCGCCTAAGACCACAACACAAGACAAAGGAAGTGACCTTGGATAAGGGGGGACTGGGAAGGGAGCTTCAGAGTCTCCCAGTCGGGTCAGAGGGACGGCGGTGAGCCAGGCTGCCCCGAGGGAGGACGTCCAGGGCCGCGACTGTTTCCAGCTAAGACATCAAGACTCTCATGCTCACGTTTGCAGAGTCCTTGATGGTCTGCCTGCACGATGATTTCTTTTTATACCCTCACAACTCTATGGAGTAAACAAGGCAGATTTTACATCATTTTAACAGATGGGCAAAATCCAGCAGACACTTGGAGACTTCAAGCACTTCGTCCAAAACCAGAGTCAGTTAGGGCAGGGCCTGGGTGAGAAACCATGCCTCCTAATTTCTAGTCCCCTGTCTGTCCCCTACAGCTTGCTTCTTCTCCAAAGCATACAGGAAAGATAATAAATTCATAAATAATACTAATATAACAAAGAGAAAAAAGGAACGTGCAGGAATTACCATTTCTTCTTTCTACTCTGGATGGGTGGGTTCCTCTCTCCTTGGCATGGCCGCCATATCCCCACTTTAAAACATATTTATGGTAATTTCACAAGCTTACGGTATGACTGCTGAAAAGAAATCACAGCTATACAAATATCTTTCCCTTCTAGAATAATGACCTGTGTCTACATGGCTGGGCTTAACCTGGTTAGTGGATTGCATTTTCCTCTCACTTAAGACTCTGTACCTACCTCCTAAATTTCTCATGAACTGAGACTGAAAAGAAGAGAACTAAGAAATGTGCTGTAGAGAAAGGCGGAGGCTCTAAGATGTCTTTAAAGACACCAAACACAATGCCTGGTTTCATAATCTGTGGGAGAAAATGCATGAGAGATAAAAGTACTGATGTAGATTAGGCAAACCTGTATTCATCTTTACACAGACTGAAGGAACTTACACACAGAATCAGAAAGCAAACACCGATAAAAATGTGTGTGGGGGGCTTCCCTGGTGGCGCAGTGGTTAAGAATCCGCCTGCTAATGCAGGGGACACGGGTTCGAGCCCTGGTCCGGGAAGATCTCACATGCCGCAGAGCAACTCAGCCCGTGCGCCACAACTACTGAGCCTGCGCTCTACAGCCCGTGCGCTACAACTACTGAGTCCGCGCATCACAACTACTGAGCCTACGCGCCACAACTACCAAAGCCTGTGTGCCTAGAACCTGTGCTCCGCAGCAAGAGAAGCCACCGCAATGAGAAGCCCGCACACCGTAACGAAGAGTAGCCCCCACTCGCCACAACTAGAGAAAGCCCGCGCGCAGCAACAAAGACCCAGTGCAGTCAAAAATAAATAAATTTATTTTTTTTAAAAAAAGTGTGTGTGTCTGTGTGTGTGTACGTGCGCATGTCTCGGGGTGGGGGGGTGATTGAAACCTACAGATCTGGGTTCCCTTAACTTTTTTCCCAGTGAATCATATTTAAGGCTTGCTACTTTTTTTAATATATATTTATTTATTTATCTAGGCTGCGCCAGGTCTTAGTTGCAGCATGCAGGATCTTCATTGCAGCATGTTTATTTGCGGCACGTAGGCTCTTAGTTGCGGCATGTGGGATCTAGTTCCCCGACCAAGGATCGAACCTGGGCCCCCCTGGATTGGGAGCGTAGAGTCTTACCCACTGGACCACCAGGGAAGCCCCAAGGCTGGCTACTTTGACATACAGATTTTTGAGAAAGCATTTCAGAAATTCTGCCTGAAGTGAACTGTCAATGCTTTAGGAAGGGACAGGGAAAAAAATGAAGAAAGCCAAGATTTCCATTTGAAATGGATCATTTCTGAATGGGTGAGCATGCTATCAAAAGCAGGAGCAGATTCTCAGCCCCATCAACTGATTAAGATCACCACAATGAATGCCTTTTAATTAACCAATAGCAGCTATAAGACATCTAAAAAATAACTCACAATAATAAAACAATTATTTTATGAGACGTCAAGATTAAGATGGGAAATGTGCTGCCCCCCTCCGAGAGGAGGGTGGAATTTTCTTTCTTTTTTTTTTTTTTTTTAACTTAGAACTCAATTCTGCTATTAAATAGTGGACCTTCCACATAGGAAATCCTCAACCAGAGCTTAAAAGATTTTGGAAGCCCAAATACATGAATCATATTTCTTCCTCTCTGGCTCACTTATTTCTCATTCCTAGTCAATAGCAGACTTGGCACAGTTATCTGTGGACACGTACTAGACACAGATCATGAGCTAAGCACAAGAGTTGTGTTTTAGCAAGAAGAAAAGTCTAGCTCATTCATACTCTCCACTCTTGTAGATTATAGCTATAAGAACCTCATTTCCCAGTACTTATTAGCTAATATATTTTTCACCACTCGCCAATTTCCAGAGAGACTATGTTAAGGAACTAACCCATCCATCAACCTTGTTACATCCACCACTAACCAATCAATTAACCGGAACCAGAGAGTGCTTTCAATAGAAGGACAAGAAGATCGATGTAGGCCAAAGGGCTTAAAACAGCATCTCTCCCCGAGCTCGTGATTTAAGAATTTACAGGTTAGCTCTCTCCTCGATGAAACATAAAGAGATCAAAAGATCACTTGCATTACAAGGCACTGTGCCTCAGGGGCCAGATGGAAGTGCTCCCATAGTCCAGAAGGAAACATTATGGATTGGTGTGTTTAGAGATGCATTATGAAGAAAAAAGGACTTCAGTGGGGCCTTGAAGGATGGGCAGGCAGAGAAAAATCACGTGCTTTTCCACAGAAGGGGTTGGTGATTTCCATTGCTGTGCTCCACCCTGGGAAACCAAAGCCCTGGGAAATGAAATATCTTATACTAACTGCTAGAAGTTATGCTAGAATGAGTTTTGATTCCTGTTTTTAGTATGAGGGTCTAGAGTGAGGTGCTCCCAGTTACTTAGTAAGATTGGCTTTTGAGAGTTAAAATGTAGAATCAATATATGACTGAAAAAAACTTAGATGAACTAAGCCACATAAGGAAAGAGACTGGCTCCCAGGCATTGAGTCGAGTCCTGACTGATCTCATTCACACATTGGGCCAGGGAATATATCAGTACATTCATAGGCATTCTTAGTCAGCCATGGAAGCCTGGAAGATGCCTACAGAAGGCAAGACCTAATGATGCCTACCCACAAGGTCTCCAGGAAAGAGGAAACTTTAGAAAACAGTGTCTGTGCGTTCCAGTGTTTGAGAAAGGAGCTTCCTAAAGTGGACACGGGTGCAGGCTTGCTGCCGCCAGACTCAGAGTTCTGGGTCTCCTGCAAGGTGGCTGTCCCAGGTGTTCTCAGCCTGATAATATTATGAAGTGCTAGATTTACCTTGCCTTGATTGCAAACCCACACACAAAACTTGTGATTATGGTTTATCAGGGAGAGAATGTGCTGGTTCCTGTGTCACTTCCCACTGACCTGGCATATCTTATTAGCATCCTAAGGTCAAACCATTGTTGTGAGAAACAGTACTATGAGTTGGCCTCAAAAAGAAGACTCTTCAGAGCATGGTTTAATGTGATTCATGTTTCAGCATCGGCAAGGTACACAGAAGGTAGAGAGTGCACCCTCATAGGAGCCCTCATGGGGCTGAGCACTGAAACAGTGACAAATGTCTATTCACTGGGATACACACAGAGGCTAAGAGCATGTCCCTCAATTTCCCCATTGATAAACTGGTAATAATTACAGCTACCTTATAGGAGTGTTATGAGGATTAATAGTTCCTGGCACTTAGTAGGGACGATGTGTTTGCAGTTCTTATTATTCTTATAACTTTACAATCAGCATGTCAGCTGGGAAAATACTGACCTAATGATTATGCCCACCTCCTCCACCACCCACATCATCAACCGCTCTATGTGGTGAAAATGGGAATCTGCTGTTTATCAGCCATTGCGCCGCCCAGGTAAGATACACCCACCCCACACAGAGAGCTAATGAGTGGCCGATCCCTTGCAGCAGAACAGACGGGCTGAGGGCCCAGGAATACTGCCACAGGCTCCAAGCACCAGGGGCAAACTCACCACATAGAGCTTGCGCCAGATGACCGCCCATTCCCGCAGTGTCGAGGTGAGCTCCTGTACCAGTGGGAGCTCCCCGGGAATCACAGTCTCGTGCTGCCTAAAGAGAACAGACAGATGCTCCCTTCACTCTGGGTGGATCACCGTGGCTTTTCTTGATGGAGGTCCTGATCCCCACAACTCAAAGATGGGAATGGGCTGGTTGGGCTTCAACCAAAAACAACCTTGTCCATTTAGGGAAGGTTTGGGTAGAGAATTTTTATCACATCAAGCAGCTGAGAAAAGAGAAAGAGCTTAACACACCACGATTCTCGAAATGAATGGGTATAGAGCCCAGCCTCTATCTCCCCATTCTGGATCTTTACAGGAGCCTCAAATACCGACCAGGCTGGCTGCAGCAATTGCCAGGGATGGAAGCCCAAATCCAGTACTTTCGCTGGTTCTGCCAAGCAGCCATTTCATTAGGGAGGGTGGGTGGGTGGAGAAGTGTTCATGGCACAAGGGTCCTGGGGCTTGGAGCCTCACACAGGACCTGCTGTGGGACTGAGGTGGGACCCTCTTTTGCAGTGGTACTAGGTTTGCTTCTCATCTGCTGTCTCACTGCACAGAAAACGTACGTATACCCAAATCCTCACTTACAGCAGACTTTTAACAAGGCAAACCCGACACTCATGCACATAAATCCCGTCTGGTATTTTTATGATTAGCAAAAGGAGAAAAGGAGAGAGCGAAAGCAAGCAAACAAATGGGGATTAGTGGTGGGATTGCTAGGCGTAAATAAGAATACAAGACACCCCGTTAGGTTTGGATTTCAGATAGATTAAAATAATTTTTAAGCATAAGTATGTCTCAGGAAATACCTGAGACATGCATGTAAAAAATTACTTGTTATCTGAATTTCAAATTTAACTGGGCATCCTGCATTTTACCTGGCAACACTAGTTGGTGGGAATATGCCCCCAACCCTGCCCTTCCACCAACGTGGCTGTAAGTGACCCTGGAGGCTGCCTAGGAATGAGAAAGAAGATTCTCCAGGAGGGCAAGACACCTGCTTTTCAGCCCTGATTATGTGTGAATTTGGGCACGTCTCCATCTCCGTCTATAAAACGAGGGTGCAGAACTGACGGCTGAGAATGATCTCTGCAGCTGTTAGCCAGAGTGCCTCTGTGACCCACTCCACACTCTCTAACGGCCCTGGGATTCCTTCTCCAGGCTCTCTTTATTCCCTCCTTAACTCTCCTGCCCGCTGGCTCACCAGCTAAGTGGATTTTCTCTGCAGAGCGCATTCACACACATTAGTTAGTTCATAATTTCATATCAAGTTCATGACCTACGTGGGGACAGATTTGTTTTCTCTGATTTGCAGGGGGAAAGCCCCAGGTACACTGACTTGTCCAAGGTTCAGAGCTGAATAGTGCAGGGTGTTGTATGCTCACCTATCATCCCCCAAGGTTCCCAAACAGGCAGCTCTCAGGTCTTAAGGGCCAAAGAGCACCAAATATTCATGTGCGTGCACGCTAATGTGCGCACGCGCGCGCATACACACACACGCACGCACACACACACACACACGTGCACGCTATCAGTGAGCAGCCAGTGCAAGAGGAAAGTAAAGGCCCTCTCCGTTCATTATCTGTCTTTACTGTTCTGGGGAAGGAATAAGTATCAAAAAAGAAGACAGAAGAAGGAAGGATGTCAGGAAAAAGTTTTCATTCATTTCCCTTTCATCCGAGAAGTGGAATTGATGAGCTGAGACAATAATGCACAAAATGATATTTTCTGACTTCATAAAATCTATAAGGATATTTTACATCTTCCTCACCTGTTAGGAGTCTTCCTACGTTAGAACTTACCCACGGTCTTCCACAGTGGCCTCTTTCAAATGGATATACGTTTCAGGGAAAATACCCTACGGAGAGAAGAACTTGGGTTATGTGGCCGTAAAACTCTCAGCCCAAAGTAAAGAGCACAGACAGCAGCAAGGATGCGTGGGGGAGGGGAAAGGACCCCTGGACAACAGCTACAGTTTGCAGTCAAGGTTGCGGGACATCAATTACATCACCTGCCTACCTAAATGAAAGCAAGGCTGCAACACTGAAAAGGTATAAATTAATCCTTGGGTTCAGCGAGCATAAAATAAATGCTCTGTAAATGACCAGGCACACATGCCCGGGTCAGCTCAGAGCTGCCATAATGGTAAAGTATTTAATAGTGAGATCCTAAAACCCCTCCAGGTCCTACATGCCATGATATGCTTCCCTTAAAGGGTTTCATATAATTAGTGAGATGGAGGGCTATGTACTTAGTGGCCCGTAAAATTATAGTGATTTTCTAGAGTCATTCCCCTCAGCACTTTCACTTAAACAAAATGCATGGAATCAATTAGGACTCATTATCTGGTTATTTTTAGCACTTTTCAGTCTCAAGTTGCTCTCCATTCTATGTCCCTAAGAGGCAATTCGTCGTCAGTATTGTGACATTGCCTGTGGGAAAACTAAGCCCAGAAAGACCTAAGAGAAACACTGGAAAGTGGTGGGTAGAAACTGCAGAACTGAAGATTAGATCTAACCAACGGGAAGCAAGCCACGGATGTGAGTTTTCTTAAAAGCCAAAAGCTTCTGTTATTCAACCACATGATATGCCCATCAATAAACAGAGACACTGCCATCTAGAAAAGCACTGCTGGTCCCTGTTGTATGGTACTTTTCAGGCCAGACCAGGAGAAGCAGAAGAAGCTGTTCAACAGGCCCCATTGGCTCAACTGCTCATAGCCCTGAGGCTGTAGAAGTGCGACCACGTGGACACCCAGTGTCAGGGGAGACTGGCCACAAGGATGGGAGAGGGATAGCTCGCTCCCTGGGAGACTGGGTCAGAGATGCGTGTGTACCCAGTGATCCTTAATCCATTCAGAGCCAGAAAACGAGTGCATTTCAACCCGGGTTGGTCTTGCGTCTAGTTTTATGTGCTATGTTTATCTGAGCAATTCTCTCCTTTCTCTCTTTTAATCCTTTGCCAATAAAACAGGAAACAGCAAGAAAATTTGAGGCTACGCTGCTCCCAGCATTGGTGATGACAAGGTGGATCCCGCCACTGCTTGAGTCAGAAGCAAAATGGCCATCCTTTCCCGCCAGGCAGGAAGAGCCAAAAAAAAGTACAGACATACCCACCCTTCCTCGCTCTGAGAAACGGGCAGGTGTGGGGCATATGAGTGAGAAAGCATTATCCCAATCTTGTTACTGATGAAGACCCAGAACACACACAGAGACAAGGTAACACCGACCTCTTTCATTATAGGGACAGGATTTGCAGTGATTTTGGAAAACCCATCAAAGAGTTAAATACAAACAAAAATTCAATGTGTGTGTAATTCCTTTTGGGCCAGATGAACGGGGTTCTGAAGCTCCAGATCTGTCCTTAGGATGCCTAAGAAACCTTGGGTGTTTCTTCTATCCGCTAGGTTGAGGTAAATGTTTTGTTGACGACGATCTTTGTGGAGAACCAGGCTTGGCTGCCCAGCACTCACCTTGGTGACGGGATGCTGAGTGAAATAAGCCAGACACAGAAGGACAATTACTGTCTGATCTCACTTGTATGAGATCATACAAGTGTATGTAGTCAAATTCATAGGGACAGAAGTAGAACGGGGGTTAACAGGGGCTGGAGGAGGGAGGAAGGGGAAGTTTGTGTTTAATGCATACAGAGTTTCAGTTTGGGATAATGAAAAAGTTCTAGAGTTGGATCGTGGTATGGTTGCACAACAATGCGAATGTACTTAATACCCCTGAACCGTACATTTTAGAAGAGTTCAAGTAGTAATTTTTTTATCAAGTATATTTTACTACAATAAAAAAGTTGTCCGGAACTCATAAAAAGGGGGAGCGTTGAAACCACTCAAAGTAGCAGTTATCAGGAGCCATATTTGCAGGTTAAAATAAGATGTAACACTGCTGGTCCCATGGACTATCCTGGCAGAAGGTTTTTCAAATCAAGAAGATAAAGGACCAATTAACTGTTTCATACATCTATAATCTGATGACTGGTCTCCTAATAACTGGGAGAAATCCAAAATAGAAACATTCGTAATACAAGTGGCTTATTTTGTGATGTCTAAGCAGATCATAAGCAGATAATTTATATTGGGTATACAGACATGATGATTTTCATATTAAGAGAGTATCTATTTTGTTGTATTTTCACTCTGTTACTTGCAGGCATCATCTTTCCATGATAACATATGTCCACTTACAGCCATTTAATTGCTCTGGTAAATCTGAGGCTGTAGGCCTTTTCCTGCACCATTCTGACACACAGAAAGCCAGAATAAACCTAGGTAATACATTTCTGATTTACAGCCTATCTCTCAGTTTTGCTTGTGCTTTCTCAATGCAACCTACCCACTTGAGGGGGAAAAAAAAAATGAACTAATGATTTTCCAGATATTGCCCTTATCCATAATTCCATAATCCTGCCAGGATCAATAATCAGTTTCTGCAAAGCTCTTGGCTTCTTCCATTTGTAAAGCCACTAGCATGTTTTATCACCACTCTAACCGGTTAGGTCTGCTTGTAAATAACACCAAAAATTTCCATTAAAACAATAGGCTTTTCAAATAGCTCTTCCCCTAAAGACTGGCAAACAAGGAAATAGCATTAGGAATACCATTTCAACTAGGCTGGATTCCCTAATGAAGGGGTGTCAAAGTTGAGCATAATTCATGACAGCTGACTTGGAATTCCCTGCTTTTCCTGGATCTCTCTACTAGAAAGATATTTCAACTTATAAGTCAACAAGAAAATGCATGGCCCTTGTTTGTACTATTATTTCACTGAATTACAAAGTTTAGTTACCAAGAACTAAGAAAAGCTCTTACTGAAATAATTCTTTTCAAGAGTGAGATTGAAAGTTTAAAAGGGTTTCAAAAAAAATTTAAAACACACCGAGACCTTGTCATTTAGATCTTAGTGAAGCACCCCATCCACCCACTTTGCAAAGCAGACAACAGTTGGATTCTGATGTATCACAGGATGCCTTAGAGATGCTCCGAAAAGATTCTTACAGACTGTAGACTCTCTGAAAGGGAAAACTGTGGTCTGGGGCCTTGTTTCAACACAATTCACATTCACCAGTTAAAAAATTCCCTTTGATCTTAAAGTTCATATGATCTTATCTGAGAGTGGATTTTTGTTTATGTTTTCAAATTAACTTTTTTTTTTAAAGGATTGGTAATTAAGTGACATAAGTATTGCTGCTCTTGAAGAAATTTAGAACTTCAAAATTGTTCACTCTATTCATGCTTTGAAAAATAACTACACCTCCATAATTATGAGTAAAATAAACACTATACGGTTAAACCCAAACCAAGAAGCAGAGGGGGCTGTAAACTATAGGTTCTCTAGTTAACAAGCATCCCAGGAGAAAAGGTCTTCTGCTTTGGTCCTATCATGCTCTCATTCACGCCACAACGTCTGCTATCTTAGGTCCTTATATGAAAGCCTGGGGAAACTAAAGTCAGCAAGAGATTATTCATTTAATCAAATAATTTATAATTATTTTCATTATAATTAAGCTGAAAATGAAGACATGGGGCACAAGCATCTCACTGTGGGTAGAAAAATTCAGCATCAGGATTTGGGGAGGGATAAAAGGATCAAAATTGTGGGAGTTGATACCTGCATTAAAAGCAAATATGCCTTTATTTTGGTAGGTTATTAAATTGTCAGAGTTAATAAACTGTGTGTGTACACACACATGTGCAAATACTGAGTGTTACCTGAGAGTCAACAACATAGAAAGCTTGAGTAGGACAGTCCTGTTTTTTGGGTTTTTTTGGCTGTACCACGCAGCACATGGGATCTTAGTTCCCTGACCAGGAATCGAACCCAAGCCTGCTGCATTGGAGGCACAGAGCCTTAACCACTGGACCACCAGGGAAGTCCAGGACAGTCCTGGTTTTAAATGGCCCTATACCTTGTGGGAAAGTGTTTTTCTGGGCCCGTAGCTCTTTTGAGACTGTGTTCTAGCATCACTTCTGTATTGTGCCATATTTGAAGAGTAAAACCTGTGGATTTGTGAGGGGTTTTTTTGTTTTTGTTTTTTTTACTTAGCTGTTGATAAATTCTGAAATGTTTCTCTCACCCCTCCCAATTCACTATTTTGCATGTGAACTAACTGTGAAATAGTACGACCCTATCCACTTTGTTCTTTTCAAAAGAAAGTGCTGACAGGCTATGCTGTCCCAGCGTGCAGTGTCACAGGAAAAGCGCTGACCTGACCTAAAATAAACTGAGGGGGTATTAACCTCACTCACAGATTTTCTTTAGCTTGATGATTAGCAGCTTTGGCACTGCCAAAAGGAACCCACGAGGGTCAGTAATTTTCAAACTCTTTGCCCATGATGAGACAGCAACCCAGAACTACTATCATAAAATATAATGAAAAATACATAAAATACTGTAAAATATATACCTAACACAAAAGTTTCCTGAAACACTACTTACCGTCGCATTCTATTCTCTTTCTATTTTTCAGTGTTGTTTTTAAGAAAATGTTGGTTATAACCCACTCTACTGATTTCAGTTTGAAAACTACTACTCTGGTTTAACCATTTTTTAATAAAGGAAAGAGTCAAGTGGAAATGGGGAGACCCTTTGGTTCTGGGATTTCAGCACTGGAACTAAAGGATAAAGGGAGAAGCCCGGGTCCCCCCGCAAAACAGAGCAATGTCCCTGTGTGACCCTGCGGCTCAGCTTGAGGGAACCAGGAGCAAGAAGTCCGCAGAGGCCCTACCTAGGGTGTCAAATTCACCCCCGGCCTTTATCCTTGAGTTGGCTGGTGGGAAATATGGCCAAGGTCAGAGAATTTGCTTTCAAATCTAAAGACTAGCCGTCAAAGAGAAAGCAAACTAGGTCTACAGACAGCAGATAATGGAATCAGATACGACCACACAAAACTAGCACACAGATTTCAAACTAAAACAATAAGCCATACCTTTTTAGATTTATTTTGGAGGGTATATCCTCTGTACCAACCTGTCAGGGTAGAAGAGAACACAAAATCTTTTGTTATCTGGGACAATATAAAGACATTAGCAATATACGTCCTCATCTTGTTAGGATACTGGGATGGAATCCAGGAGACATTTAGCAGACAATATGAGCATTCTGGTTTATTATGCAATAAAAATCTAGATCTATTTCAGAGCTTTATTCTCTTGATAACTAAAGGATTTAAAATTCACTTAGAACCATGCCTCGTCCCTACTCCTTTGGAGAAAGGATAGAGCAACAAAAAAAAACAAGACAAAAGGCAGCCCAACCTCTCAACACCTTAATACCTCCCAGCATTCAATGAATGTTGTTGTATAAATGAATATGAACTCTCATCCATTCATATACATTCTGAAAGTCAACTTATACTATTACAATAGATTATACTATTAAAATAGATATTTAAAAATAATTTTTATATATTCTCGCTTTCTCTCCTACTCCCACTTCCCTCCTCCCCAAGTTCCCAGGTTAAGAACCAATATTCTGGAACAATTTTAAATTGGAGTAGCAAACCTTATATATATAAATATTTACACCTAAAAACAAACTGAAATAAATAATGAAACAACATTTTAAACAATTCTTGGCAATGCTACAATACCCCCTACAATGAAAAGATTTTATGTGTTTGCTTAATGAGGCTTTAAGTAAAGTCTTTAACTTCCTTTTAAAAATTCCGATCAATACACATATTCCTATGGACGTTTTCCCACCCTCTATCTTATAAAGGGAGTATACAATCTAATCTGTCCATAAACAGATACTGTATACAAAATATTTATTGAACAGCTACTATAGGTAATTCACTGTAATAACTTTCCTCACTCCCCATGCCCATGAGGCATCAGTGTGGTCATCTTGCTTAAGTAAACGCTGTTGTCCGTGGTCCAGATGTGTAAAGTAGGCATACACACACAGTGAGCAGACGCAGTCTGTACTGAAAACTTTAGGCATCGGGGCTTCCCTGGTGGTGCAGTGGTTGAGAATCTGCCTGCCAATGCAGGGGACACGGGTTCGAGCCCTGGTCTGAGAAGATCCCACATGCCGCGGAGCAACTAGGCCCGTGAGCCACAGCTACTGAGCCTGCGCGTCTGGAGCCTGTGCTCCGCAACAAGAGAGGCCGCAATAGTGAGAGGCCCGCGCACCGCGATCAAGAGTGGCCCCCACTTGCCGCAACAAGAGAAGGCCCTTGCACAGAGGCGAAGACCCAACACAGCCATAAATAAATCAATCAATAAATAAATAAAATTAAAAAAAGAAAACTTTAGGCATCATATTTCTGGACAGAACTATTATATAACTGGAAAATATACACACACTCCAATGTTCATAGCAGCACTACTTACAATAGCCAAGACATGGAAACAACCTAAATGTCCACCAACAAATGAATGGATAAAGAAAATGTGGTACATATATACAGTGGACTACTACTCAGCCATAATGCAGTAACATGGATGGACCTAAAGATGATCATACTAAGTTATATGCAGAATCTAAAATACGACACAAATAAACCTATCTACAAAACAGAAACAGACTCACAGACATAGAGAGCAGACTTGTGGTTGACAAGGGGGAGGGGGATGGGGGGGTGACAGATTGGGAGTTTGGGATTAGCAGATGCAAACTACTATATATATAGAATGGATAAACAACAAGGTCCTACTGTATAGCACAGGGAACTATATCCGATATCCTGTAATAAACTATAATGGAAAAGAATACAAAAAAGAACATATATAACTGAATCACTGTGCTGTAGACCAGAAGCTAACACAACATTGTAAATCAACTACACTTCAGTAAAAAAATAAATTAAAAAAATATTTCAGGCAGCTGTTAATAGCATTCTAGAACTCTCTTGTAATTTGTTCTATATAAAATCATCCAACACTGGACATGCAATCTATTTTGGATATGTTAAAGCAGAGAGTTGAATTTACCTTCTTTGAGCATGGATTTATTAATATTTTCACAAATTTTAAACTGTCAGTATTCACACATGTTAAGGATTTTGCTATTTTTTACCAGTTAGAATGGGGTATTATGCTGTGAACTGGTTATAGGTTTGCATCAAGGCCCATGGTTGACAAAAAGATATCTGAACAGGAAAACACTGCTCCCAATTTAAGATGCCAAAATGCACGCAAGATCCAGTTATACCCACACCAAACAATTCTCCCAGGCCTCAAGAGTCTTCACCCATCTATACACACTTGCTTGGTTCTGCTAACATGTGAAAATGACTTTTGCGGGACTTCCCTGGTGGTGCAGTGGTTAAGAATCCGCCTGCCAATGCAGGGGACACGGGTCCGAGCCCTGGTCCGGGAAGATCCCACATGCCGCGGAGCAGCTAAGCCCGTGCGACACAGGTACTGAGCCTGCACTCTAGAGCCCGCGAGCCACAACTACTGAGCCCGCAAGCCGCAACTACTGAAGCCCACGTGCCTAGAGCCCGTGCTCTGCAACAAGAGAAGCCACGGCAATGAGAAGCCCGCGCACCGCAACTAGAGAAAGCCCGCGCACCGCAATGGAGACCCAACACAGCCAAAAAAATAAAATAAAATAAAATAAACTTATTAAAAAAAAGGAAAATGACTTTTGCGTGAATAAATGGCTTCAACTCCATCCTGGGCTGGGAAGGGGGAGGCAAGCTGAGAAACAAGACTTTAGTCTCTTTCAAGCAGTTTTCATCTCTCTATGTCCTATAAACCCAAGATGTTACAACACAGACTGGGTCCACTTTCAGAGGGGAATTTATCTGTACTTTTGTCAATAATGTTTTTGCACAGCTATCCATCACAGAATTATACTTCCGAAATCTGTCGTTTTTGAAAACTTTTTTTTTTTTTTACCTCCTATTTTTTACCTCAAAGTCTTCTCTAGAATTGTGGTGTGTGCATAACCCCTATCTAAAGGCTCAAAATTACCACGCTGAATTTTACAAAAGTGAATGCTCACGTTCCTTGGCATTAGGTAGTAGCAGAACACTGTCTATTTCTGGAGTTTTCATCATAGACTGTCAGGACTCCATAAATTCAATAGCTTAAATGCAAGGGATTAGTAATAGTCCAAGAGTAGGTTTGCTCATTTCCACATTACCAACCGGGGTTGTGATACAAGCAAGAACATGATTTTCCAATTAATCCCAACATTTAAAGCAAGATAATTACAGTTAAATATGGTATGCTACTGAATGCATATCAACAAGCAGCTATAATCAATGAGTTGTGTGAACTGGTCAGAATCTCAGATGCTTTCTTAAGTTAGAAACTGAAGGAAATGGTGGGGGGATGGTGAGTCCAGACGACTAGTCTCACTTATAATTAGGTGAAATGACCGTCTCAAAAAAGTAAGCTTCCAGCAACCATGTGGAACATCAAAAGTGATTCTACACTAAGGGTTGCTCTTTGGTTCAGGAAAAGTCATTTCTGTTTTCCTGGGACTGCCCCATTCCAGAATAAAAATCTGGCCTCTCCAATTTAAAAATATCAGAGAGTCCCTAATTCCACTGTCAAAGTCGCTTACTTTATCTCGTTTCTCAGATCACCTCCATCAGCCAAGACTCCATCACCTGCTCCATTTCACCTCACATGTCCAGATGCATCTCTGGCCACTGCCCACTTTCTGGCTCCCACAGGACAGGTCCCTTACTCAGCTCCTCGCCCCCTCTACATGCAACCATTCAACAAATATTTGTCAAGCACTAGTTTAGATACCACGATGCAGTGGAGAGCAAGAGTCATCATGAAGATTACACTCTAATGTAAAATACATACATATATAGATAGATAGATGATGATCTCAGAGAATGACAGTGCTAGGAAGAAGCACTCAAGGAGAGCACATGGCAGAAAATGCTTAGTAAACATGGGACATGATGTCACATAAGGTGACCAAGGAAAGGCCACTGTGAGAAGCTAAATGGAACCAGTCACGAAAGAGGAGACAGCAACAAGAAGGTGGTCAGAGGGAGGCATGATTCTGGGCCCTGACTGCCTATTAGACTCAAAATACCCATGCCTGGGCCACATCCCCAAATACTCTGATTTAACTGGACTCAGGTGGGGCCCATGCTTCTAAAAAGTTCCCCTGGTGTTGCTACCGTGCACCACACACATAGGTATCATGGACCATGGAGGAACTGGGGTTTTAGCCTAAGCACAAGGGGAATCCCGTGGAAGGTTCTAAATGACATCATGCCTCACGCTTTTAAAAGATCACGCTGGCTGCTCTATAAGAATGGATTGTCGGGGCTTCCCTGGTGGCGCAGTGGTTGAGAATCTGCCTGCTAATGCAGGGGACACGGGTTCGAGCCCTGGTCTGGGAAGATCCCACATGCCACGGAGCAGCTGGGCCCGTGAGCCACAGCTGCTGAGCCTGCGCGTCTGGAGCCTGTGCCCCGCGACGGGAGGGGCCGCGATAGAGAAAGGCCCGCGCACCGCGATGAAGAGCGGTCCCCGCACCGCGATGAAGAGTGGCCCCCGCTTGCCGCAACTGGAGAAAGCCCTCGCACGAACCGAAGACCCAACACAGCCAAAAATAAATAAATAAATAAATAAGAAAATCCTTTAAAAAAAAAAAAAAAAAAAGAATGGATTGTCGAGGTGAGACACAGTGGAGAAAGGACACCAGTGAGGAGACTGGCAGGTACAACGAAAACGGGGAGAGATGAAAAGATGGAGGACCTATTTTGAATCGATAAGAGTTGCTCACGATTTAGCTGGGACTAGCCATTAACTGGGGGAGGAAAGGCAAATACTCAAGGGTACTTAGGTCTTGGGTGTAAGCAAATGAGTGGACAGTATTCTTCTTTGGTAGGAGAAGACTGAAAAAAGAAAAACACTGGGGAATAGGAGACAAGAGTCAGGAGACCTATTTGGTCTTCTGCTTCCCATCCTGAACAAGTGAGCCCTGAGCTATTCGGTGGGATGGGGCAACTTAGGCATCTGCAAAGGTGTGGGTGGGAGGCTCCACACGGGACCAGGCTGGCATGGGCTGTCAGAGCCCAAGCAGAACAAGGTATGCATCCATGTGGGCGTGTGGGGCTCACATGGGGCATTAGAGCCTGAGTGGTGTGAGGAGAAGGCCATCCACACAGGACTTGGGGCGGGGGTGGGCTGCCACGGGTTATCAGAGGTGAGGAAGCCATCCACGTGGGAGAAGGTGGTAATGAAGATGGGGAGGGGTTACATGCGGGGGAATTGATCAAGTATGCAAACATATTAGAAGTAGTGGAAGCCAGGCTTCCTGCTGTCACAGAAGGGAGTTACAAGTACAGAAAGAGAAAAAAACTGGAATGAACTCTGTGACGCTGAGTTGGAATTGAAGGTATCCCCATGTACTCATGACTTTCAAAATGCGTACAGAGGTCAAAATTCATAGAGGTGTTAATCTATATTTATACACACATGCATATTAGCCCTAGCTCTGCTGAAATACCTATTTAGTTTCTATTTTTCTGGCCCTGATACAGCTGATGGAGATCTCAGAAAGAAGCCCTGGAACTGGCCCAGACAGCATCCAGACCAAACTGAAGCCAGAGGACAGAGGATTCCATGAGGAACAAATCCAAGGAAAAAAACGGAACTGTGAAATTATCTCATTTGTCTGAACATATTAGAGGGAGGCAAATGATTTTGTCAGAAAGTCTGGCTATGAAATAGAGGTAGGTCCCCAGAGAACCGAGAAAAAAGAAATAACACCTCTAGAAAAACCTATTATTCAAGAAAGGAAATGTTATCAAGGTACATGGATAGGTTCTGCTTGCTTATACCCCATGGGCACAATAATCTAAATAATAACTATTTTTAAAAAAACAAAAAAATTATGAAATATCTATATTGGGAGAGCTCCATTAGGGACAAATATGTATATGTGTGCTTGGTGAGGAGTATAAGAGAAGAAAATCCTTACCTTCCATAAAGAGCAGTGAATAAATAAAAATAAAAATGGAAATAGCAAGTAATAGAGGCATGTTATTTAGAAACGAAAAAGGCATATATCACAAAATTGGCTGAAGGAGCTGAAAATGGAATCAGAAACCAAGAGGAATTGCAAAAGGACTGTTGTTTTTCATTATAAACTTTATAGAAATGACTTCACTTTTAAAACTATATCATTTATGACAATGACAAAATTTTTTAAAAATACACTGCATACACTTCTTGGTAAGCCAGGACTAGGCAAAGGCACAAAATAGGGAAAGAAAATAGATCAAGGTTGAGGGTGGCGCGGATTTGACTACAAAGGGACACAGGAGAATTCTGGGGGGCTGACAGAATTGTCCTATCTCTGGATTGGGGTGGTGTTTCACAATTGCATGCATTTGTCAAAAAGTCTGCTGAACTACACTCAATGGGTGAATTTTACTTAATGTAAATGATACTTAAAAAAAAGACATGAGATACTATTATACACCCACCAGAATAGCTAAATTTAAAAATGACTGGATATGGCTAATTGTAACTCTCTTACATTACTGGAAGTTTCTTTTAAGATACACATGACCTATGATCCAGAAATATCCCCACACTCCTAAGTATTTCCTCAAGATCAATGAAAACCTGTGTCTATAAGAATACTTTATGAGAATACTTATCAAAGCATTCTTAATAGCCCAAAACTGGAACCCGTCAAAATGTACATCAATAGAGTATCAACAAACTGTGGATATTCATGTAATGGAATATTAGTTGGCGATAAAATGGAATGAACTACAGTTATAAGCAACATCATGGGTGAACCTAAAAAACATTATGTTGAATAAGAGAAACCAAACACAACAGACACGCATAATTCCATTTATATAAAGTTGAAGAGCAGACAAACTAATCAATCCATGGTGATCTAAATTAGAACAGTAGGTGTTTTTTGGGAGTGGGAATTATATGGAAGAAGGTGATAGGGAACTTTCTGGAGCACAGGAAATATTCTATATCTTGACTTGAGTATTAGGCACATGTGGTACATTCATTTGTTAAAACTCCTTGAATTGTATACCTAAGATGAGTGCATTTCACTGTATATACATTTTACTGCAATTTCTAAAAACCATGACAAATGTACACTAGCAAATGAACATGATGAAGTATCCAACTCAAAGTGACACAGAATTCAACCATAAAGGCATTGCTCAAATATTACTGAATATTTTTGTTGGAAACTACCTTGAAACCAGTTTGAGTCACATGTGAAAAATCAGAGCCTTTACTCCAATTTCTCCACTGCTTTTACTTTGTTTTGTGCCTCCCCAATGACAGTATTAATCTTACTCACTTTGTGCTCCAAAACTGATTCTGAACGAGTCCTGCTATTTCCAAAAGTTCAACACACATTGGAGATTCATTTATTCATTCAACAAACAGATGCTTAGGAGAGCAAGACCTACAACATCTCCATTCTTCTTGGTCTTGTTTTATAACAGGAAGAGAAAAACATATACATGTGAACACACAAGGCTATGAATAAAGTCATTTCATAAAGGGCTAAAAGTTATGAAGGAAGGAGTGACAATGCACCCCAGTGTTCACTGCAGCACTATTTACAATAGCCAAGATGTGCCTAAATGTCCATCGACAGAAGAATGGATAAAGAAGATGTGGTATTTATATACAATGTAATACTACTCAGCCATAAAAAAGAATGAAATAATGCCATTTGCAGCAACACGGATGGACCTAGATATTATCATACTAAGTGAGGTAAGTTAGACAGAGAAAGACAAATATCACATGCATGCAGAATCTAAAACAACAATGCAAATGAACTTATTTACAAAAACAGAAACAGACTCACAGACTTAGAAAACAAACTTATGGTTACCAAAGGGGAAAGGTTGGAGGGAGGGATAAATTAGGAGTTTGGGATTAACATTACATACTACTATATATAAAATAGATAACCAACAAGGGCCTACTATATATCCCAGGGAACTCTACTCAATATTTTATAATAACCTATAAGGGAAAGGAATCTGAAAAAAGAATAAATACATACGTAAGTATATGTATGTTTAAATGAATCACTTTGCTGTACACCTGAAACTAAGACAGCACTGTAAATCAACAATACTTCGAGTAAAAAAAAAAAAGAGTGACAAGTGGAGGTGGGGTTACTTCAGTGTATGTGGTTAGAAAATTCTCTTTGCGGACAAGCAACTGGAGCTGAAGATTCACATTGCTAATGTGGTCACTCATTTATTATACATAAAAACATTTATTCAACCCCAGCCGCCAGACACTGTCTTCAAGGGAGAAGGAAATAGATCGTAAACAAATAATGAAATACAAAAGGCCCTTTTTCTTTTAACATCTTTATTGAAGTATAATTGTTTTACAATGGTGTGTTAGTTTCTGCGGTATAACAAAGTGAATCAGCTATACATATACATACATCCCCATGTCCTCCCTCTTGCGTCTCCCTCCCACCCTCCCTATCCCAACCCTCTAGGTGAACACAAAGCACCGAGCTGATCCCCCTGTGCTATGCGGCTACAAAAGGCCCTTTAATGGTAATGCTTGGAGACACTGGCACACAAAGGGAGGGGTATGAATATGCTGAAGGCAATTACTGACCGGGACTCTGAAGATCTTTTTGAACCATAAAAGCACCATTTAGATGTGTAAGGCATGGAGCATTTTGCAAAATCTCTCCTCATTTTGCAGTCCCAGGATAAATTTGTTTCCTCTCCGCCCCCTCCATCAATAAATTATTTTTTTATTATGGTAAATTATATATAACATAAAATTTAACATTTTAACCATTTTTAAGTATACAGTTCATTGGCATTAAACACATTCACACTGTTGTGCAATCATAAATAAATAACTTTTGACTTCCCGGGAATTAAAGGCAAGAAACAGATGGGGAGCCGTTGTTTCTATGCACCCTCACTGTGTGTGTGTCAGGGGAGGGTCCATAAAGGAGAAGCAGGTGCTAAATCCTGTTGTTTTTTTAAGTGTCACTGGCCTGGTAGCTCCCTGGGTGAAGCACAGTTAATTAGGCCAAGGTCAAAGTTCCATCCCTCGTGGACCAGGTAAGCCTGTCAGGTTTCCATGGCCACAGCCTGCCCTCCCATCCCCAGTAAGTGTCCCTCGGAGAGATGGCTGAGGTCCCTCCCTCTAGGGAAGCTGGGAAGTAGCCACACTGGGTGCAAACCCCTCCCGGGACAGCCGGCTTGGTTGTTGCATCTTTATCTGAAGGCAGCACAGAGCCCTGGGGGTTCAGGATGTCCACTTTCTGAATGCAAGGACCATCTCAGTGAGGCTTTTGAAACTTAAGTTCAAAGGCAGAAAGTGAAGGGATGCAAAGACAGTAAAAGACAATTCTATTCTCTTGTACCTTTTTGTGAGACAAATCAGCCATCTGGGTTAATGATCTGATCAATTTTGTGCCTTTGAGACAGGCGCATCCAGTAACTGCTGGAAGTCTGAGCTCCAAAGAACTCAGAGTTCACAGAAACTTAACACCCTCACCTCAAAAAGAGGAAACACAGGCAAGGAACTGAAAAGGTTGTCCAAAGTCAAGCGGTGACTTACTAGCTAAGCTGGGAGTCCGAGCACAGGTCTCCTACTGCCCAGTTCATAGTTCTCTGCCTCCTCAGCTCCCCTGCTGGGGGGATGGCAAATGGGACACTTGCTCAAGGCACTGCCTCTCAGAGGAGGGAAGCTTGGCCACAGAATCCTCTCAACATAAACCCCACATGCACAAGCACGGCAAGTCAGCAGAAAAGAAAGAGATGTGGTTTCCATCTTTTATTTCTTGAATGAACAAGAAAGAGAGCCGTCTTTGCAGTACCTGGCACACAGCAGACACTCAATAAACTTCTGATGAATATATTAATGAGAAAGAGAACTCCCAGAGCTATGGCCATGGATGGAATAGACTGATGGAAGGTCCACTAAAATCTGCTCCTCTGGGGTGAGATCTGACTGCAAGGTCTGAGACACCCTTCACCTCTCTCCCAGGAATCCTATGCCCAGTAGGCAGAGTGGGGTGGGGCCCGAGCACCTGCCCAGGAGGCCAGAAAAGAAGAGGCACTGCTCCTTATAAGGAAGATTCGTTGAAATCAAAAGGCCTGGGTCTCCATCCTGGTTCTGTGCTCACTAGCTCTGCGGGATTCCATTTCTTCAACTATTAATTTCAAGTAATTAAGGCTTTGATCTCTCAAACATCCTTCCACCAAAACATTCCTTTTTCCTCCCCCATTTCCTCGCCTCATAAAATCTAACTCCATAGCTAACAGGCAGAGAGAGGTTTGCTCTGGTTGCCTACCATGGATGGTGATGGCAAGACTTCTCCTTTCAACCAGCACACACCTCCTTAGACAAACGGAGACACCTGGTCCAGGCAGTGGCCCAGCGGGAGGAGTGGATCCAAGTCACGGCCGACAGAACGGAGGGGTGACATACCCAAACGTCCCCCACAAAACTGGGAATCTCTCTGTGACCTCACAGACGCCCCTGAAGCTCAGTGAGAGGGAGGAAAGAATTTCCTCCAGTCTAATCAACCTACTGACTCTGGTTTGCCCATTCCCTTTCAATTTTCTAGATATGGCTTTTTCTTTCTTTCTTTCTTTTCTAAAGCAAAGTAATCCTGGCAGCCGTTCGTCCTTCTGGCTCTTGGCTCTAATTCCCCTCTTCTGTGGTCCATTTCTCTAACTTATACAACCAGTTCAAGCAAGCCAAAATGAATGGATGCAACATGTAGTTTTCTCAGTAGTAGCAATGAATTTGCTGTACCTTATTCTTCTATTGGTTTTGTTATCATCGCACCAATATTTGCAAGATGGATGAGAAAGGGGTACAGGTTTGTGGGTGAGGAATCCTTTCATCAAGCAAGATACATTGAAGGGGACTTCTCTGGTGGCGCAGTGGTCAAGAGTCCGCCTGCCAATGCAGGGGACACGGGTTCGAGCCCTGGGCTGGGAAGATCCCACATGCCGCGGAGCAACTAAGCCCGTGCGCCACAAATACTGAGCCCGCGTGCCACAACTACTGAACCCCGCACGCCTAGAGCCCATGCTCCGCAACAAGAGAAGCCCGCATGCAGCAACGAAGACCCAAAGTAGCCAAAAATAAATAAATAACTAGATAGATAGATAAATTTATTTTAAAAAAAAAAGATACATTGAAGGAGCCTCGCTTTCATAAGGAACTATGCTGGGCTCTGGTGGGGGGCCTCACTCAAGGAGTTTGGGCCTCTAATAAACCCCAACTCCTGATCTGGAAGACCTTCTAATCTAATTGCTAGTAAAACAGAGACACACAGGCAAGGGGGGAGATATAAACTTGCCTGTCTAGTTAACCAGGATTTCTGAAATTTCAGCGCAGACTGCTTTTTCCATGAAACCACCTAAGCTGCCTGAGAAGGACACTGAGATTAGAGGCGAGAGATGAAGGAGGGAGGGAGGCTCTAGTAAGATAGGAAACTCAGCCCGGGCAGAGGCGCTGGAAATACGTGAGCCTTCGCTCAGAGGACGAATCAGCTGAAGTGAGGAAAGCCCTCCAGTGTGACCCCGCCCTGAACCTAAGACACCTTCCACCTGGTCCCCTAGACACCTGCTCCAAGTTCCTCAGTGGAATGCCTCTTAAAAGTGAAAGTGTGAGACTACAGCGTTAGACTCCAAACGTGAACCGCAGGGCCCCACTTTGTGGACCCGGACAGCCAGGGGTGAGGAGACACTACCAGGGGTGTGATAAGACAAGCAGTGACAGAAGCAGAGGTGGAACCCAAGAGTGGTGACAGCATTAAGAGTCCTGGTGGCAAAACATCAGAAGCAAGAGGAAGAATATGAACCACGTGCGACCTTCCCAGAGCGTCAGAGCCAAAGACCACTGGGTCCGATCCACGTGCCCTATTTACTAACTCAGATGGGAGGGCACAGCTGCGGACCCGAGCTATACATCCACAGACACGCAGGGAGGGAGAGACTGCCACGGGCTGGGGGGGTCAGAGACACTTCCAGAGACCTCTCTGCTTATCTCATCTTCCCCGACCCACCTGCCACACCTAAGAGGCTTGGACAGACTGTCCGTAACGGTTGCCCACCGCCTCCGTCATGCTTCCCTGGAGCGTGTGGGTTGCAGGAGGGGGACCAATCTCTCGGGGGGGGGGGATGATTCTGCTCTGCTCCCCAAAAACAGACATGCCGACCTGCTCGGAGGAAGCCAGCTGTTGAAAACTGGCCGGGAGGAGATGTGTGTGGAGGGCAGATGAGGCACCCAGCACCAGGGCTGAAGCGGTTCCAAGCACGTGCTGAGCTCGGAGGGCAGGGAGGAGACCGCTGGCCAGGGTGACGAGTTTGCACGGAAGAGCCACGGAGGGAAGTAAGTCCAGAAAGAGCTCACCCTGATACATTTGGGGTGATGGGAGACTCGTCTGATAGTCATTCAAAACACAAAAGAAGGGGCTTCCCTGGTGGCACAGTGGTTGAGAATCCGCCTGCCAATGCAGGGGACACGGGTTCGAGCCCTGGTCTGGGAGGATCCCACATGCCGCGGAGCAACGGGGCCCGTGAGCCACAACTACTGAGCCTGCGCGTCTGGAGCTTGTGCTCCGCAACAAGAGAGGCCGCGATAGTGAGAGGCCCGTGCACCGCGATGAAGAGTGGCCCCCGCTCGCCACAACTAGAGAAAGCCCTCGCACAGAAACGAAGACCCAACACAGCCAATAAATAAATAAATAAGTTAATTAATTAAAAAAAAAAACGCAAAAGAACCTAACCCACTGTGGAAAACTGTCCGTTATGTCCAAAATAGAAGTGTCATTTCCTCAAAGGCCTCGGGACGTGGAAAGCGCACTCTCCTTGGATTCCATGGGACCCTGGGTGGGAATCACAGCTCTGCCATTTCATAGCTATGTGAATGTCTTCAAGTTTCCTAACCTTGATATTCACATTTATTAAACAAGCATCGGTAACTCTGATCTCCCAGGATTGTAAGCACTGAGATGCAGTACATGAAAGCCCTTCGCTCAATGCCTGGCACGTAGAGGAATGGAAAACGCCAAAGTTGGAATGGTGAGGACCCCAGGACAGAATCCAGGGACCGGCTCCTACTCTTAGGGCCGTCATCTGCTTCCTATGCTGATGACAGTAGGAGACTCTATATGGAGTTCTCATTCATTTGTTTTCTGAGGCATGTATCTGTGCTCTCTGGAAGGAGGAGCAGAACCTCTCTAAATTATTATTAAATTACCGATGACAAACATAGCAGAAGCTGGAATCGTGCTGGGGGTAGCTTCTCCCCAGAGCCCTGGGGGCTGATAAGACGACATACTTTTATTTTCCAACAGAATAAGTTCCCTCCCCCAAGAAAAGGGTAGAAAACATGACTTTAAGGGAACGAGAACAAGAAAAAGTAGAAGAAACAACTTCGGCGACAGAAAAACCATATGACAGTGGCTACAACAACCAAGAAACACGGTGCCGAACACCCCAGGGCCTGAGCAGAGACTGGATACAGCCTAAGGAGAACTCAAAGGTCACCAGAATAGGTGACTCTAAGGCCTGGTTAAACACTCAGTGGGCAATGAATCTGCCAGTAACACATATTAAAGAAGAAAAAGTCCCCCTGACCCATATCCTTCATTTCCAACTATATCAACAGGTTCTTATTCCTGCATGGTGACAACTAAACAAGCATTCAAGGTTAGGAATGTAGTGTACATGGTTCCTGTCATTTAAAAGACAGGCTAAATTGCGAGGTACAGCTGTTTAAAATCTATTTCATTTGTCAAAGTGAAATGCACACACATTTAATACTCTTGTTCAAAAGACAATCATTGAGGATGCCTATACAGAATATAAGGGATAGACGAATAATCTTCAACGAGAATCTTTCCTGTCTTGCCTTGTCCCCTCCCTAGGTGTAGCCTGAATTATACATGGAGGTGAGGCCAGGAAAAGAACTGATGTTCTTGAGCTTTTGTAAGACTCCTTTGTAGCACATAAGTTTTACAGGTAGCGTGTTTCCTGCTCCTACAACACTTTCTATGGAATGATTTGCCTCCGTGGGTTGAATAAAATGGGGGTGCTCTAGCAGAGGGTTAATATTTATGACGCCTAGGCCTCCTTATATGCTTTTAAAGATCATAAATTACTGACATTACCATGAGCAGAGCAGAGCAGAGGCATCTATTTATCCTTCTCTCTCCAGATACAGGCAAGAGGAGAAATATCTAATTCCAATTTGCCCTCAATCAATTTTGAATTTTCCTCTAGGCCTTTTTCTTTCCACGAACTCTTCAGAGTCTTACCCAGTCCCACGATGGTTTGATGGGCTATATGTTGCAATGGGAATGAGACACCTAAGGCACTTTTGATAAAAGTTACATGCCAGTGTGTGTGCACATGACTGATTCGCTTTGTTGTGCAACAGAAACTAACACAGTATTGGGAAGCAATTATACTCCAATAAAGATCTATTTAAAAAAAAAAAATTACATGCCAAGTAATATGAATGCCCAGCATTCAGAGGCAAGAAGACAGCCTGAGTGGGCATGTACGTGCCTGGGACGCAAGGAGTCTGCTCATGACTTTGCCGCCTTCTGGACCCCTTGATCCCACCAAGATCCCTTGGAGACCGAAACCAGAGCCTTCCTCGCGAGAACCTTCCTCTACAGCACCCCCAGTACACCTCTGCTTTCAGGCTGAGCTTGCCTCCTTCAGCACGTGGGCCGCGGCCCAAACGGGCCAACGCCAAGTACCAGTTCACGACGAAGTAACCGAATGAAGGCTCCACTCAGAAGACGGTTCCGAACCTGATCCTAGAAGATTCTACACTTGCCTAGATGCAAATAACACAAATTTTCAAGATGGAATTTTAGAAGAACATTCGAATGTATCTCTAAAGGAAAAACAGGAGAAGGCATTCTCTTCTGGATAAGATTAAACCTGAGGTGGGGGGAGGGATAAATTGGGAGATTGGGACTGACATATACACACGATTATATAAAAAATAGATAACTAATAAGGATCTTACTGCAGAGCACAGGGAACTCTACTCAATACTCTGTAATGACCTATATGGGAAAAGAATCTAAAAATGAGTGGATATACGTATATGTATAACGGATTCACTTTGCTGTATGTCTGAAACTAACACAACATTGTAAATTGACTATACTCTAATAAAAATTTTAAAAGATTAAACCTGAGATGAGACTTCACCAGCTCTACTTTTTAATTAGTTTTTTTTTTTTTTGTAAACACCCTCCTACTGCCACACACATCTATGGAAAAACACATCTCGGGAACATGTGTCTCCAGGAGTAGTAGCTGACCAGCTGTCCTTAAGATAAAGGTCAAACAGCTGTGGGAAGTGACCGGCACACTCACCAAAATGCCACAAGGCCTACCTTGCGTTCAAGGCTCGAGCCAAAATGTTTGCACGCAATGCTTGTCGTAAAATCCAAGCTGCTGGGCTCACTGCCATTTACGTTTGAGAAAGGCAGTTGTTTTTCTAACTAGAACACGGTGAGGTTATGGATTCTGAATTACAGTAAAGTTTCAATTATCTTGACTAATGGGGTAACAAAAGTAAATGAAAGTTACAAATACATCGAATGCCTTATTTCAGCTTAAACCCAGTAAACTTTTACACATGGTGTTAAGAACTGACTTTTTTAAATCAATTTTGATTTTGTCTCTCACTAGTTTTATGGTCATTGGGCATGGCTGATCAAAGAGAGAAGGAAGTGAATAGAAAAGAGGAACAATAAAGGGAAGACAAGACTGCCAGGCTGACTCACTGTTGCACAGGATAGCAGGAGGTGACAATACAACTTCTCAAATCAGACGTTTTGAAAAGGTTTGATAGGACCTTACTGTATCATGTGATCCAATGGAGGGTTCTTTTTCTGTTTTAATTTTATTGAAGTATAGTTGATTTACAATGTTGTGTTAATTTCTGCTGTAAAGTTATACACATATAAATTCTTTTTTCATATTCTTTCCCATTATGGTTTATCACAGGATATTGAATATAGTCCCCTGTGCTCTACAGTAGGACCTTGTTGTTTATCCATTCTATATATAATAGTCTGCATCTGCTAACCCCAAACTCCCAATCCTTCTTCCCCCCACTCCCCTCCCCCTTGGCAACCACAAGTCTGTTCTCTGTATTTGTGAGTCTGTTTTTGTTTTGTAGATATGTTCATTTGTGTCGTATTTTAGATGCCACATATAAGTGATATCCTATGGTATTTGTCTTTGTCTTTCTGACTTACTTCACTTCGTATGATAACCTCTAGGTCCATCCATGTTGCTGCAAATGGCATTATTTCATTCTTTTTTTATGGCTGAGCAGTATTCCATAGTATATATGTACCACGTCTTCTTTATCCATTCCTCTGTCGATGGACATTTAGGTTGCTTCCATTCCTTGGCTATTGTAAATAGTGCTCCTATGAACATAAGGGTGCGTGTATCTCTCTGAATTATAGTTTTGTCTGGATATATGCCCAGGAGTGGAATTGCTGGATCATATGGTAATTCTATTTTTAGTTTTTTGAGGAACCTCCATACTGTTTTCCATAGTGGCTGCCCCAATTTACATTTCCACTAACAGTGTAGGAGGGTTCCCTTTTCCAATGGAGGGTTCTTAATACCACATCTCAGAAAGATACCTATTAAGCCTCTTCTTGGAAAAAACTCCTCAAATACACTCTCTTCTTTTTTATGCCTCTGTTAGAAAGTTTTGTCAGCTACGCAGCTAAAATTTAGTGCCATGTAACTTTACCTACCCATCATAATACTGCCCTCTGTGCTTACTCAAAAAAGCTTGCTTTATAAAGATGAGACTCAAAACATGTATAGCCCAAGTCATAATCCATGTCTATATCTTTTCATATCATAAGGTAGTGGATTTCTTGATTAAGGTGCATTTCAAAACTGGCCTCATTCCACACAGAAGAAATATATCTGTTGGGGGACCTCCTGTATACAGACAAATGCTCCTTTTTATTTCAACTTTTCAGGATTGCCTGTTTCCTCTGGTTCCAATACAATCATTTGTGCTCTCCTCTGGGTCTTTAACAAATTACACTGAAATAATATAAAACTTTATGCCGTACCTGCCTCTGCAGAGCTTGGAACGCCTTTGAGACATTATCTCATTTTGTTATTTCCAACAGGAGCCAATTGTGTTATGTTTACCCCCAGAAATCACTGTTAACACCAGTCACCCTCTCTCTTAAGCTTGTGAGTGGTTTACGGAGCTGAAAATGAGTTAAATAATGGATATGAATCAAAGGCAGGAAACCAGTACCCATTGGTGGAACAACAAACCCTGAGCCTGAAATCACCTGTGACTGGAATTTGGATAATTACAGGAGAGGAGAGCTTCATGGCAGCAGGGATGCTGAAACCTTACTTTTCAAGTCATTCTCATTTAATCACTTTCAATTCAAAGAGTGATCCGATTTTAGATGAAATGACCATGACACAAAGAGAGTTCAAATGTCTTGCCCACGGACAGTTACCCTAGATAAGATAGGGACAAAGCCATCCAAACTAAAGTGGTCCTTCTCCTTTCGCTCTCCATCACTTTCATCTACCTCTGGTCTAAATAACACCATCCTTTTCTCCCCATAGCACTTACAAGTATCTGAATGTTTTTGTTCACATATTTTGTTCACTTGTTTTGTCTATATCTTGAATGAAAACCCTGTGAGAGCAGAAACCTTGCCATTTTGTCACTCAGGTGACCTCAATGCCTAGAACATCTCTTGTGGTCAATAAATGTAGTTGGCACAGAAGAGCATAATACTTGCTCAGCGAGTCCTGTTGAATGAATATATGACCACAACTGGAATCTCCCCCAGGTATCAGTGCTTTTTCAGTCATGCCCATGGATCTGGGGTGGGAAAGAACACTCAGACGGAGAACAACTTTCTCACTGCCAACTCTTTTCTGGTTAAAGAAGCAAAGACATGGCAGTGACTACAGACAGGCCAGTGCCAAAGAAGAAGAAAGGCAAGGACACTTGTCTTAGTCCTTGAGGACTTCTGTTCCCTGAAAAAGTTTCTGAAGGCCAACAATTTTTGGTGGTCTATAAAAAATGAGCAATATACAGCTTCTCAGTCAATTCTACTCCCTTCCCTTATTTTTAGTAACACATGACGTTCAGGGGCAAGGTTACAGAGAGGAACGGTGATAAGGGATGAGGAATGGTAACTCTCTCATGTGCACTGTGGTCTCCTGTTTTGGAGCCAAAGCTCAAGCAATCAGCCTGGCAGTTCCCCAAAAGGTTAAACACAGAGTTACCATATGATCCAGCAATTCCACTCCTAAGGATACACCCAAGAGAAATGAAAACATATATCCACACAAAAACTTGTAGTTCATGGCAGCAGCATTATTGATAATAACTAAAAATTGTAAACAATCCAAATGTCCATCGACTGATGAATAGATAAATAAAATGTGAACTAGGCCTACAATGAATATTATTTAGCAATAAAAAGATATGAGGTACGGACACATGCTACAACACGGATGAGCCCCCAAAAGATCATTTTAAGTAGAAGAAGACAGTCACAAAGGACCACACGATACATGATTCCACTTACGTGAAATGTCTAGAATAGGCAGACCTACAGAGACAGAAATTAGGTTGGTGGCTGCTGGAGCTGGGGGGTAAAAACCACTTATGGGTAGAGGGTTTCTTTTGGGGATAATGAAAATGTTCTGAAAGTAGACAGTGATATGGTTGCCCTACTTTGTGAATAGAGTACTTTGTAAATAATTATTGAATTGGGTCAACTGGATGGTATTTGAGATCTATCTCAATAAAGCCGTCATTGGAAAAAGCAGCCCACGCGGTAACCAAATCCATCATGTGGTCTGCACAGGGCAGGGCAATGCTGGCGTCTCATAGAAGGAGAAAAGCAGCCCTGCCCTGTACTATCGGGGGTTCTGTGGAGGTGGCCCCATCCCCCTTACTCTCCACACTACCTTGCTTTGCTCCCACAGGCTTGCCCTGGTCTCCCATTTATCTTCACTCATACAACAGGCTTGCTGAGCACCTACTGTATACTGGGAGCTATGCTAGGCACGGGCCCTGCCGACGAAGGAGGAGCAGGCCTTCAAGGAGCTACCACTTTTGGAATCATTCATTCAACCACAGGGCAGGAAACAGCAAAAGGAGAGTCCTCAGTGGAATTCTGCTGTGGGCAGAAAAGAATTTTTCAAGTGCGGGTTCCAGAAAGGTGAACTCATGTCCACACCAGAAGAGCCCACCCAGGTCTGGTATGCAAATATCTCAAAGGCAGGGTGTCTGGCGGGGCGGGACCCCTGGAGTCAGCGCTGACAGGAAGCTGAAAGACACAACCCCCGCCCCGCACGCCAGGGCCATGAAATGGTGCTAGCACCACCCTTCAATTCCATCCGGCAGTACTGTGGGTGTTCCCACTTTGCTTATTTTTTTAAAGGAAAGAGGAGATGGGGGAGGAGGGCTTGAACACAAGTTATTACTCAGCATTTCCATCATGTTTAATGCCTGCAAAGCCCTCCTGCCCTCACTGCGTCCTGAACTGCCTTGAATAATCAAGAAACTTGAGAACCCAGCCAAGAACGCAAAGTACTTAGCAGACAGAAGTACCTATCACTGCATCTGGCAATGCACGCACCATTAAAAAAATTAATCCCATAAAATAAACACTAGTTTAAACCTTAAGCCAGTATAATCATCTCTGTAAAGCTGACCTGCCACTTGGCAGTTAATGAAGTGAAGAAGCTCATGCTCTAAATCTCCCCATTCACACCCTGACACATGTCCACTTTTACAGAACGGGCACTGACATCCTTCTTTTTTAAATTTTATTATTCATTCATTCATTCACTTTATTTACTTTCAGCCACGCCTTGTAGCGTGTGGGATCTTAGTTCCTGACCAGGGATCAAACCCGTGCCCCCTGCCATGGAAGCACGGAATCCTAACCACTGGACCACCAGGGAAGTCCCTGATGTCCTTCTTTGAAAAGAAAGAATTCTATGGCTGGCCCCCCAAGCATTTTATGGTAACAATTAACAAGAAAATTGGCTTCTTGCTGTCAGGACCTCCAGCACCTGGATCAGTGATCAAGTAACAGTTTTCTGTATGACTGTCAACTGGGCCAGCACTTCTGGTAAGTGTACCGCTGTGTAAGTTGTAATATACTAGGTGCACTGTGGTTTTTGGACTCAAGCTCCGGAAGGTATTTGAAACAGACGTGTTTGTGTGTTTACATTTATATTCAACCAAGCTTGGTGACCACATTAGCTTGGTCCATGGGAGTGCTACTTTTAGGAATGCTCATTGGTCGATTGGGAGATTGCTCAGTAAAGTAAAAATAATACACACACTTAAAATTACCATTAATATGAATCATGTGAGGACAAACTGTTTCAATCAACTATTTCAAGAAACATTGGGGTCACATAAAAATGAAAAAAAGAATTTTGAAAATGTATTTAAAAGGTATCATCTGCTTGATTTCAGATCAACTCTGTGCTCTTCCCTCCCACACACTGCAGGTCAATTAGAAAAGCCTGACAATACAACACACACACACACACACACACACACACACACACACACACACACAAGCTAACATGGTAAAGAATTACCAGGTCTAGATCTGAAAAAGACCAAACTCAGAAAGATGAGGCCAGCATTGGGGGCTGCTTTCCTCTTGGGGCATCTGCTGAATTAAGAAAAGATTCCTGAGCGGCTAAGCAGCATTTCTGATGGCCTTGTGGGGTCAGGAAAGCCCTGGCACTGCCAGTGAATTGGTTGCAATTTCAGACAAAAAAGACTAAGGAAAAAAGCATTACTGCAGATGAAGATAATGATAAAAAGTTTTACAAACAGGAATTAAAAGTTGGAATTGTCTAATATAACAATTCTAAAATTGTATGCACCTAAAAACAGTTCTGAGAATACAGAAAGCAAAAAACTGACATCACTGTAAACTGATGCAAACAGCAATCATGGTGGAAGATTTAACACAGTTCTCTCAGCAACAGAAAAAGCAGAAAGAAGGTTAGCATATAGCAAATTTGGAAAAAAAAAAGTGACAAAATCACAATCTAATTGTCATCTATAGAACTTTGCACCCAGTAATCGTAAAATATACATTATTTTCAAGCCCATAGAAACTGAACATGTGCCTTTTACCGGTATAATTGAAAAATGTGTGTCCATAAAGACTAGGTAGAGTAGATTAATTTGGCCCCAGACAAAGCTGTATGACCTAGTAAGGCTTGAAGAGACTATGGTGTCAATATGTAAAGGAGTTCAAGAAGATAAGTAGGACTTCCCCAGTGGTGCAGTGGTTAAGAATCCGCCTGCCAATGCAGGGGACACAGGTTCAAGCCCTGGTCCAGGAAGATCCCACATGCCGCAGAGCAACTAAGCCCGTGCGCCACAACTACTGAGCCTCCGCTCTAGAGCCCGCGAGCCACAACTACTGAAGCCCACGCACCTAGAGGCCATGCTCCACAACAAAAGAAGCCACCACAATGAGAAGCCCACACACCGCAACAGTAGCCCCTGCTCGCTGCAGCTAGAGAAAGCCTGTGCACAGCAACGAAGACCCAAAGCAGCCAAAAATAAATAAATTAAATAAATAAATTTATATTAAAAAAAAAAAAGAAGTAGATTATCCCTAGGGTCTTGGTGACGCCATGGAATCAATGTTTGGCTGGACCTAAGATGGTGAGAATAAAAATGGAAGAGAGGGGCTTCCCTAGTGGTGCAGTGGTTAAGAATCCGCCTGCCAATGCAGGGGACACGGGTTCAAGCCTTGGTCCGGGAAGATTCCACATGCTGGGGAGCAACTGAGCCCGTGCACCACAACTACTGAGCCTGCGCTCTAGAGCCCGCGAGCCACAACCACTGAGCCCACGTGCCACAACTACTGAAGCCCACACACCTAGAGCCTGTGCTCCGCAACAAGAGAAGCCACCGCAACGAGAAGCCCGCGCACCACAACAAAGAGTAGCCCCTGCTCGCCACAACTAGAGAAAGCCCGCACACAGCAATGAAGACCCAACATGGCCAAAAATAAAATAAATAAATAAATAAATTTATTTTAAAAAAAAAAATGGAAGAGAAAGAATAGAGTGGGAAGTGTCCACGCAGCCCTCCCTCCCTTCCCCTGCCCCTGGAAGCTACAGGAAGACACTCTGAAGTGTGTGAAGGGGAGAAGGATAATGCAATCCACCAGCCCTCTGCCTAAAACTAAAGGGAGGAAGAGTAAAAGCAGAGTCTTCTGTGCAATGCAGCAGACGGCTTAGCTTTCCTATGGCCGAGCCCTACTTCCTTTCCTTTGGACGTCCCATCTCCTCTTCCCCATCCTGTGTCTGTCTGCCTTGCCCTTGGAAGCCACACTAGGTTCTAGACAACCACCCTTGCCATGCCATCATCAGAACCATTTACATGGGGGGGCCAGACCCTGCAAATCCAGAGTTCTTGTCCTAACAAGCCTCACCCTATGAGAACAATCTGCCTAGCTTCCCACCTCATTCCTGCCCCAATCTTCAGAGAGAATCAATGGACCCTCAGTGTTCTTTGCTTTGATCCTCAATGTCAGGGGCCTAGAGACAAGTTTGTTGTGCTCTAGGCATTTGGATTAGAAATGTGGATACGTGGATGAGTCCCGTTAGGATTTAGAGAGCTTGAGTTGGAGCGAGAAGCCTGGGGTGGGGTGGGTGCAGACATGACCTGTGCTCTTCAGATGACCCGGGAGCCCTGGGTAACTGCCCGACGGCCCACTTACAGGTTAACTGGGACCCCCTCCCCAGCCCGACCTAGTTGCAGGATATATACTAGTAGGCTTTCCGGACCTAGAGTCGCCCTGACCTAATTCCCTGAAGGAATCTCAGCAACACCAGTAAGTCTCTCCCTCACCCGAGTCTGGGAACATTTAGTGCTGAGAAGAAAGGGCCACTTCAGCAGCTGGGCTTCCTTCGAGCTCCCGCCAGACCAGAGGCACACGTGTCTCCTCTGGAGCCAGTGTGCGTCAGGCCCTTCTGCATCCAGTCACATTTTTTTTTTTGAATTTTTATCGGTTTATTTAATTATTTTATCTGAGAGAATTTTACAAAGAAATAAATATTTTTGCCTTTTAGAATATGAGTTGAATTATATGCTTTTCCTATTTATTTTCAGTACCTATGAAGAGATAGCATCTTTCATGTATTAAGGTCTTGCTTCATGAGAAGCCACTGGAAATCAACAGTGCTTCATCTCATTTGGCTCTGTCACTAGTTGTATGACGTGAGGCACCTTATTTACTCGGAACATCAGTTTTCTGAACTACGTTAAAAAAGTGAGCATGGGTTAACTTGCGTAATTTTTTAAGAGTTCTATATTTTTGAAAGTCAATAATACATATTTTTTTCTTAATTAGAAACAAACCCTTGTCCTGCCACCCTTAGAGGATTGCCATAAGAATTAAATAGGATGGCATACATATAACAGCACTGAAACCTCACAAAATGCAGTTACATATTTTGGTTTTGGTTTTTTTGGCCACACGGCGCAGCATGCAGGATCTTAGTTCCCCAACCAGGGATCGAACCCATGCCCCCTGCAGTGGAAGTGCGGAGTCTTAACCACTGGAGCGCCAGGGAATTCCCCAGAGTCACATATTTTGATTCTGGTGTCTGGGCATGTCTGTGCTCATGCACTCAGCTGGCTGTTTTGAAATCACCCACAGTCCAAAACTGTATACCCTGAGCACTTCCTGGATTTTTACTAGCATCACTTCAGAAGTAAAAGCATGTTGATATTTGCTCTAAGTGCCTTATGAATAAGTAACTTCTACTGTTTGGGCCTTGCTCCATGTCTGGCACAAGGCCATCCAGACTTACCCTCATACATCTCCAGGATGTGAACCGTGTCTCCAACCTGCAAGGACAGCTCCACATCTTGAGAGGCATTGTAGTTATAGATCGCTGGAAAGAAGAAATAAAAGAGGGAAATGATGGCATCAGTTGGCAGTTAAAATACGAGTCACCAAACACATTAAAAAAAAAAAAAATACGAGTCACCAAAGAGCACATTCAGTGGTTAGTGAACCACTCCTCCAACAAATAACCCTCTCTTTAACCATTTCAGGTGAATCCCCCACTGGAAAGCAGACAGCATCCTCCTGGACTCCCGTTACTGGTATGTTACAGTCATACTTCCATCCAACAAATATTGGTTGGTTGCCTACTACGTACCACGTACTGTGCTAGAGACTGGAGATAGAGTGTTGAAACACACAGATGTGGTCCCCGTACCAGGGATTTTTAATAGTTTAGTACGGGAAGAGTTATAGTAAATATATTATTACAGAAACAACTCCTTAATTAACATGGTGATAAGAGTTATCAGCCTACAACACCATTGAGCTTATGATCTCTAGGGCATGGGGCGAGCCGTCTCCCGGCTTCCCTGACACAGTAACTGGCGGCCAACGGACCACGTGTGAGTCCCACCTACCCCCCCAGTAACAGACGAACACTGCCTCACCCCAGCTCTAGGTACCCTGGGGAAATGGGGTGCCCCAGCCCTTCCTTATCAAGGTGACCTCCATCACCACAGTCCTTAGGACTGGCAATGACCGGACCACAATCATACAGAGCAGTAGACTAACTCTTGTAACTCCAAAAGAAGAAGGCAATCCCATTTTAAGATAGGTAAGAGCTCTGAAGAGACATTTTACCGAGAGTCATATATGATGACTAATAAGCACCAGAAAAGACGTCCAACAACCATCAGTCATCAGGGAAATGCAAATTAAAACCGCAATGAGATATAACTTCTCACCCACCAGAATGGCTATTAATTTTTAAAAGGCAGACTTGGCAGGAATGTGGAGAAACTGGAACCCTCATGCATTGCTAGTAGGAACATAAAATGACACAACCTCTTCAGAAAACGGTTTGGCAGTTTCTTAAAAAGTTAAACAGAAATGTACGTGCAACCCAGCAATTCCGCGCCCAGGTATCTACAAAGAGAAATGGAAACATGCTGACACAGAAACTTCACGTGAATCCTCATAGCTGTTGTGGTAGGCAGAATAATAGCCCCCAAAAGATATCCACATCAGATTTTGGAATCTGTGAATGTTTCCTCAGGTGGCAAAAAGTGTGAGTTAGTTAAGGATATGGAGAGAAAGTTATTCTGGAAATTCAGGGTGTGGTCCAAACACAGTCACACGTATCCAGATGAGAGAGAGACACACAGGGAGTTTTGAGAGTCTCACAGAAGAGAAGGCAACATGAGGACGGAGGCAGAGGTGGAAGTAACATGACCTCAAGTCAAGGATTGGCACGACCACTAGAAGCTAGAAAAGGCAAAGGACGGAATCTCCCCTAGAGCCTCTAGAAGGAGCACAGCCGGTCAACACCTTGATTTTAGACCTCTGGCCTTCAGAACTACGAGAGAATAAAATCCTCCTGTTTTAAGCCACCAAGTTTGTGGTAATTTGTCAGGACAGCCACAAGAAACCAATATAGCAGCATTATTCACAACAGCTGAAAACTGGAAAGTTCATCCACGGAAGAATCAGTGGATAAGTAGAATATGGTCTGTCCACACAATGGAATATCAGTCAGCAAGAAAAAGGAATGAAGTACGAACACATGCTACAACACGGATGCTTCAAAGACATTATGCGAAACGAAAGTCACATGCACAAAACATGTTAGGCTTCCATTTCCTTGTGACGTCCAGAAGAGGCAAGTCTATCAGCGACATACGGCAGCTGATTGTTTCGTGGGTTGTGGGTGGGAATAGCGACAGAGCACAACAGGCACCAGGAAGCTTTACAGAGAATGGAAACATCCTAAAACTGGATTGCATTGTGGTGATGGTCATATAACACTGCACATTTACTAAAAATCAATAAACTATATGCTTAAAGTGGTGGATTTTTTTAAAAATTTTATTTATTTATTTATGGCTGTGTTGGGTCTTTGTTTCTGCGCGAGGGCTTTCTCCAATTGCGGCAAGTGGGGGCCACTCTTCATCGCGGTGCGCGGGCCTCTCACTATCGCGGCCTCTCCTGTTGCGGAGCACAGGCTCCAGACGCGCAGGCTCAGTAGTTGTGGCTCACGGGCCTAGTTGCTCCGCGGCATGTGGGATCCTCCCAGACCAGGGCTCGAACCCGTATCCCCTGCATTGGCAGGCAGACTCTCAACCACTGCGCCACCAGGGAAGCTCCAAAGTGGTGGATTTTATGGTGTATAAATTAGACTTCGATGAAGCTTTTTTTTTTTAAGGTAGATGTATTTCTTGCCCTCTCTCATGATGAGTGAGCTGCATCCTTTCAGGGAAAAAAGAACCGCCTTAGAGATTCGGTTCTAACCACTGACCTGACCATCCAAGGAACCCACGATGTTCCCCATCTCTGTAGCTCTTATGAGCACATGAGGCTGGTCACTCAATCCATCAAACCATCTGCCAGATCCCACAAGGGTCATTAAGAAGGCAAGAAAGGTATCCAATCCAATCGTGGTAGCTACTGCTCTTTGCTGAGCCTGCGATGCGCCGAGATCACCAGCCTGACTGCGGGTTCATCACAGTCAATCTATCCCGGGACGGAAGGAGCAGACCTCTAGCCCCATGTTTTTCAAGTGGCCTCTCTTTTTGCAGAGAATCACCCAAATATGTGCTCTCCTGTAGTCTTGGCACAGAAGTCTGGACAGAAGATACTGGAACTGGTTTGCTATTGAGCTTGTGGACGATCATATGAATTCAGAATAAGGTCAGGCTGACGAAGTGGGCTAGGAGAAACTGCGCAGCATTCAGAAGGAGTTAGTTCCTGGTTCCTAGCCTTCTTCGTGGGCCACGAGGCCACAGCTCCTGATCCACTGAAGTTCACTTCCTTCGTCTAACTGCTACTTGATTCAAATGTTTTGCCCACTAGGTATACTGCTGGGTCTCCATAGAAAATGTAGATCTCACATCCCTGAATCCCTCGAGCCCCCATTCACTGCCTCCCCCCAGACTGGTTCCTCCCACTGGCCCCGCCAGCAGATGGAATCAGGAAGTAGAGAGGTTGCTGTGTCACAATGTGTTGTGTAATCACCAAGCTTCACCTCTTCCTCGTCCTTAGTCACCAGGAAAGTAAGCAGAAGCTCTCAAAGGCAGCACCTGGCACTGTAGCTCCAAGCTACAAACACCTACCAAGGACTGCTGTAAACACACACGCACGCACGCACACACACACACACACACACACACACACACACACACACACACACACCATAGACTATTATGTTTCCTTAAATCCTAGATTCCCAAGCCTGACAATCAAAGTGTTCCCGAAATTATCCTGGCCTTAATTATCCACCTTTGCCTCCATCATCTGCCAAATTCTACCCTCTGCTCCAGTCAGGACTCATAACCTCCCCTAAATTCTGTGCTCAGCTCACGGTTTACCTCTGCCTGGAACAACAGCTTATCTGTTTCTTCCTCACACTGTACAGCTCACATTCACAATGCAGTTCGACAAATGATTACTGACTCCCTATCACCCTGCAAGGATCTCTTTTTTCTCCGATGTCCCGCAATTTTTCCTTTAACACAGTTAGGGCTTTAAATCACAGATAGTCTTGTGTTATCCTCTGCCACCGATCAGAAGGTAAACCCTTCATGAATGGGGACCTGATTATACATTACTTTGTGTCTTTCACATTCCAAGGCACTAGATGAGGCCCAAAGAAGGTGCTCAAAGCACAAGAGTGGCCTTTATAAAACCCACCAATCGATTCAGTTATTCACCACTTCTTCCCCGAACTTCAAGGTACTTCTGCTTCCCTCAGAAGCAGCAGCTGTGGTTTCCCACCGCTCATGAAAGGGATTATCAACTCACCTCTCTGGCCTCTCTTCTGCTAATTACACGAGAGAATCTGCCTTTCCAACCCAAGCCTTCAAAGAGCTTCACATGGGAAACACATTCTTCAGCAATGCCTTTCGCTGGAGTGACAAGTCACCAGTTAGAGGGCATTTGTACTATCTGTTGTATGTCTTTGGGCAGAAGTACTAACAAGATTTCCAGTCACTTACAATGTCACCTATTTACGCCAACAATGCACTTTAGAACCACGCCTTCCCCATCCCCCTCCTTAATCCACTTCATTTCCGTTATAATTTACGATTTCACTTCCATATGGAATACAGTAATTGTATGGAGTGGGTGCCAATTACCATATTATTTAATGAGGAAACTGAGACTCAGAAGGGGTCAGCACCTTGCCCCGAGGAGCCCAGCTTTACCAGCAGCAGAGCTGTTTCTGATGCGGTCCTGTGAAGACTCATTCATCCCATTTTACCAGGCTGGTCCATGATGCCAAAGGGATGCCCTGGGATAGCCTGGCAGCAAAGAAAAGAACCTGATAGATTCTCAGTATGTTGTCTGCCTTAGAATCCTCTCATTAAACGAGACCCCAACTTCCCCAAACACTCTTTATCATACTGGGTTGGCCAAAAAGTTCGTTCTGTTAGTGAATACATTGTTCAATGAAGTTCTTGGTGAAAATGAAAAACGTCTTTTATTTTTACTTAAAACCAAACAAACTCTGGCCACCCCCATACAGGTTGGTGATCCTGTTGTCTGCTCGTCTGGTGCTATTTCAAAAACAGGCATACAACTAACATGCTCAGTGGATCATGTTTTCTCCCTAGAATGTGAATAACTGTTACAGAGGAAGACAGAGAAAGGAGAAGTAAAGGAAACCCTGTGGGTTAAACAAAGCAGACTCAGTTCTATCAGTTACACATGCATGACCTTGGATGAGTTCGTCTGGGCCTCAGTTTCCCATCTGTAAACAAGGCATGGACCAGATGACTCTAAGGGACCCTATGGATCCAACAGGCTCTGATTCACGAGGTTCTGATAAGAGGCAAGAGAAACAAGTTGTGTCGTTTAGAATCAGCAGGCACCACCGCAATGTCTTGTTTTGTCTGAGGAAATTAAACAAGAGAAGGGAGTTGCTGTGTATGAACTGCCTTGCTGGCTGCTATGTGTAAGGTTGGGAAAGACAAGCTGCTGGAATTCTGCCCTGAGCAGCTTACTGTTTATATCGCGAAAGTATAATTTTGCAGAGCCAACTAGATAAGACAGTATGTCTACAAATGTAATGTAGTTTGCATTTTACCAAATCGTTGAGTTGGCCTGGCCTTTTCTTTTAAACCAGACTTTCATGAGAGAGGAAAAAAGAGAAGAAATTTGAGGTCTTAGCATTATGCAACAAGAAACCAACAGAATAAGAATAGTCTGATAGGCCCCAATACGAGGATTGATTTTGACAATGAAAAGTCGATGGGTTACTAGTAGTTAATCTTTCTGATAAATTAGGCTTTTTCATGAATCCTCAAATTACAACCCCCTGAAGAATAACTAAAACATGACGTTTTCTATTAGGCATTTGGTAGCGTCTATGAAAGAAAGGTACAGCAAACACAGAACGAGGTCCTGACTTGAGTTGTCTGCTATTCAGAATGTTATCAAGATGATCAAACTTCCTCTTTTTCATTATTATCTTGATCTGCCTACTTTCAGCCATTAGAACCATTAAGACTAAAAAGGTGTCTTTATCTTCACCCTGGGGTCAATGCAATAATGTCCTAGAAGGCCAAGTGGACTTTTTTCTTTTGCTCTTTAATTCCAGTCTACTACAAGGATGAGACAATCAGATTCAACAGGAAGTATGACCCCAGGAGTTAAAAAAAAAAAAATGTGGTTTTATGCTGGTCATTCCAATTAGGCTCCAGACTGGTCATCCAGGTCAGGGGCTGTCAGATGAGGACAACAGCTTCTACTTGTCACCAACAGTCCTCCACAGGAGCAACTCTTACAGGATTCTTAACTTCCTTTTCTAGACCTTTAGGAGAATTTAATGACCAGTTAGGAGATTTAATGACCGGTTCATTGGTTATTCTTTAGAAATCTCTATGTTAAGGATTATATCTATCTGTGGCTAGAACAGATAAATATATCTTTAATGGGAGAGATATTTCACAGATATAAACTCAACTATGGTTTATTTATTTCCTCACTGGTACCAAAGGATTACCTCCAAGCCATCTCGTTTAAATTAATATGAAATTAAATTTACATGAAACATGCAAAGCTAAAACAAGGCAACTCAAAATTGCAGAATAGAAAGTCTTTGTTCTGCAAACACCAGGAGTTTCCCCACAGTGCGTCTATGTAAGAAATGGAGGCACCAGTATATTCTTCCAAAGAGGAGGATGTAGCAGAGCCTCTAGGAAGATGACAAGCCCTGGTAGACACAGGGTAAATGGCAGTCACCTTCCCTTTCCCCCTGTCTTGCCCTGTCTGGCTTCCCACTTCGGGCATGGTGGCAAGCACATCCTCGAAGACGGACACAGCTGCCCTCACCAACAGGACAGTGGAAGTCATTCAATGAAAACTGGGGATCAGGAAGGTCTGTACAGGTAACGGAACAAGCTAGCCTCAACAGTCCTAACAAGGTAAAGTTGGACAACGAAGGGCAGGTGTCCTTAAGGACAGCAAATGCATTTAATTGCAGGCAGCTAAGTACAAAGCTCCCCTTAGAAACGGCACGAGAATCGGGGAATAGTTCAGTATTTGAACCATTTTCTTGCTGCCCCTTCCAAGCATTTCTGCAGTGATTCAACAGAGGAGTCAGGGTGTTATTCAGAATACCAAGGATGCCTCAATCACGGACTCGCTATAGCACTCTCAATCTGGGTATAACACTGAAAGTACACATTCTAATGTTACCATGCTTATACTTCTACTAGCTTCTATTCTTTTCAACTGATCTCTTTCTTGTTAAGGAAAAGTAAAAGAGAAAAAAAATCAGAGGGCAACTATGGCAGGGTTTTAATGAGGAAGTAAAACAATTAACTTACTAACAAGTAAAGAACACCTTCCCCTAATCAAATAAGGTATTATTATCAGGTTCTTCTTGGTATGCATTCTTATTAAATAAAAATGAGACAGGGGCTTCCCTGGTGGCGCAGTGGTTGAGAATCTGCCTGCCAATGCAGGGGACACGGGTTCGAGCCCTGGTCTGGGAGGATCCCACATGCCGCGGAGCAACTAAGCCCGTGAGCCACAATTACTGAGCCTGCGCGTCTGGAGCCTGTGCTCCGCAACAAGAGAGGCCGTGACAGTGAGAGGCCCGCGCACCGCGATGAAGAGTGGCCCCCACTTGCCGCAACTGGAGAAAGCCCTCGCACAGAAACAAAGACCCAACACAGCCATAAAAAGAAAGAAAGAGGGGCTTCCCTGGTGGCGCAGTGGTTGAGAATCTGCCTGCCAATGCAGGGGACACCGGTTCGAGCCCTGGTCTGGGAAGATCCCACATGCCACGGAGCAACTGGGCCCGTGAGCCACAATTACTGAGCCTGCGCGTCTGGAGCCTGTGCTCCGCAACAAGAGAGGCCACGATGGTGAGAGGCCCGCGCACCGCGATGAAGAGTGTTCCCCACCTGCCGCAACTAGAGAAAGCCCTCGCACAGAAACGAAGACTCAACACAGTCATAAATAAATAAATAAATAAATAAAAGAACGTGAATTTCTAAAAAAAAAAAAAGATCTGGTAAAAATTTAAAAAAAAAAAAAAAGAAAGAAAGAAACAAGCTTTCATTTAAAAAAAAAAAATGGGGATAATGATAATTACCTAAATATTAAAAAAAAAAAAATGAGACAGATCTAAGATAAAAATGGTCAGATCTAAGACTGGGCTGAGTTTGTGGCATCTACCTTATGGACAGAAATCATAATTGAGGAATAGAGAATCTAAAAAGCCAGGACTTCCCTGGTGGTCCAGTGGTTAAGCATCCGCGCTCCCACTGTAGGAGGCTCAGGTTCGATCCCTGGTCGGGGAACTAAGATCCCACATGTGGTGGCGAGGCCAAGAAAAAAAAAAGAAAAGAAAAGAAAAGATAAAAGCCACCAATTATTGCAGACTCTACAACAAGCACTTTGAAATGACAGTCAAAAATGTTAGTGATGATTTTCTCCATATGTACATGAAATTTGAGACAAAGCACAGATAAACTGAGAAAATGAATGATCCCCTACCAGGCTGGAAAACCCATTAATTTAACATCACCAATCTGAAAATGCAAATACAAAGGCAGCAGCTGTTATGTCTGTCTCCACAGGGCCTGTCCCAGAACAAGCTCAGTCGGTTGCTCTTAGCCCCCGGGGCGTGTTCAGGAGGGTCTTAGAACAGCGTCTCCCATATTATGTACACCAGAGTCACGTCCTACTGAAAGTATCATGAGAAAACAGAATGTGTACATGTGGCTGGGAGCGAAGGGCGAATCGGAAAAGCAGAGAACTGAGAAGGCCAGATACTGAGATCTGGGAAACCTCCTTGTTTCATAAATGAAGAAATGGAAGCCCGGAGTGTACCAGACCAAGGGGACACCAAATTATAGTCAGGCTACTGAAGGTACTTTCTGCAGCTTGGCCAAAAACCTACCATTGTGGACTCTCAGGAAAGTCATTTAATCTTTTGGGCTTCAGTTTCTTTATCAATAAAGTCACATTTGTAACCTGGTATTTTGCCTACCTCAGGGTTGCTGTAAGAATAAAATAAGAAGAAACATAAAAATGAGTAAGTATTGGTAATGTCTCTGGAAGGTTCTTCACCATAACAGAAAAGAGAAGTATGAAATCAAACAGATACATAACTCTGGGCTAATCGATTTGCATTGGAAATTCAGTATGAATTTGGAATATTTTTCTCTCTATTCAACTTAACAATACGTATTCATTTAGACTTGTGGCCAAAGTGGACCACAGGGGTCAGGGATCAGATGAGCTATGATCTTGAACATCTAAAAAATGGACAAAAATGTGACAGTGGTTTTCAGACACTGAACAGCATACAACACAGGAGGGTGACGCCTGAGAGAAGGGAAACAGATGAGGGAAATCTACAGTTGCATCTCCAGGCAAAAGTGCAGGGAGGAGAAGCCGAAACAGAGCCCCAGGAGTCACCCTAAGGTGAGGGAAGAGAGTTGAGAATTCAGGGAAGTCAAGGTGACTAGAACATACAGAGCAGAGAATCAGAGAGGTGAGGGCTGCATAAGTTTCCCTACTAGCTTAAGCTGATTATTATCAGCCCATGCGTGTGAAGAAAATTCCCGAGGGCAAGGAAAAGAACCACTGGGGAAGAACAGGAGGAGGAGCTTCTCCCAAGCCTCACACAGAGCTGGGAACAGTTCACATTCTCCACAACCAGAGCCAAGAAACCTTATGGTATGTGGCCACTGGCTTGAGTACTCAGAAGAGTATTGCCTTGGTAATGCAACCAAACTGGCCCCAGACTACGGGCTGTGCTGATCCCAACTAGTAAAGATCAAATGCAAACCTGGAGAGAAGGAAAGTTTCCCCATAATTCAACTCCATCCCAGAACAAGGCTCAGACTCCCAACATGATAAAATTTACAACGTCTGACATTCAGTTCATGATGATAAGACACGCAAGGAAGAAGGAAAATAATCACCTATAGTTAGGAGAAAAAGCAATCAATAGAAAAAGACCCAGAAATGATGCAGATCAGGCAACAGAAAAAGTCCCAGTTAACTGAAAAGTATTCAAATCATACAAAGCATGTTCTTTGACTACAATGGAATTAAATTAAAAATCAATAACAGAAAGACATTTAGAAAATCCCAAGGTATTTGGAAACTGAACAACACACCCCTAAACAGCTCCAGGACCATTAAAAAAATCAATGTAATCCACCACATTAAGATAAAAAGAGAGAAAAAATATGATCATCTCTATAGATGCAGAAAAGGCATTTGATAAAATCTGATACCCACTGATGATAAAAAGTGTCAGCAAATTATGAATATCTTTAATCTGATAAAAAGTGTACATGAGGCACCTATAGCAAATATACTGAATTGTCAAATATTAAATGTGCTTCCCTAATACTGGGAACATGGCAAGGATATCTGCTCTCTAGTCTACATTTTAATGTGGTTTTAACTAGTGCTATGATGCAAGAAAAAGAAATTAAAAGCTTACTAATTGGAAAGAATGTCATAAAACTGTGTTAATTAACAAATGATTTGGTCATCTATACAGAAAATTTTAAGGCATTTACAAAAGTTACTAGAACTAATGAGCGAGGTTAAGGAGGTTTTAGGACCCAATTTTGGTCAATATACAAAAAAAAAAAAAGTCCACTGTATTTCTCTATACTATAACAAGCAAGCTGAAATTGCTAGATTATGATGTAAAGTGCATTTCTTCCTATAGATTTCAGGTCAAACAATTTGAAAACCAGTGCCCCAGAGAAACTCTTGCACAAGTGTACCAAGAAATATATATAAGAATGTTCATAGTAGCAGTGTTTGTAGTAGCAAAAACTGGAACCAACCCAATGTCCATTGAAACAAAAATGGGGAAATAAGTTATGCTATATTCAAACATAGAATACAGCAGGGAAATGAATACATTCTTTGCACACATACCACTAACAAAATGTTGAGCAAATTTTTAAAAAATACAAGAGAGATATACACAGATTCCTTTAGATAAAATTCAAAATCTTGGAAAACTAAATGAATTAGGTTTTAAACTATACATATATATGTGGTAAAACTATAGGAAAAAATTATGAAAATAAAATACACTCATTTCAGAGTACTTTTACTTCCAGGGTGGGGCTGCGGTGTCCGACTATTAGGGAGAAGCATGAGTGTGCGGCTATTACAGAGAACTTTTTTTGCAATTCATTAGCTGGGGATACACGGTGGAGGGGGGGGGGGTTGTTAGTTTCTTTTTATACAAGTGTTGTAAATATTCTTTTATGAATTCAACATTTAATATTTCAGTGGTTCACAAATGTTAGCATGCATCAGAATCACCAGGAAGGCTTGTTAAAACACAAGATTGCTGGGCCCCATCTTTAGAGTTTCTGAGTCAGAAGGTTAGGAATGGGGCCCCAGAATTTGCATTTGAACACGTTCCCAAGTAGGAATGACACTGCTCGTTCAGGTCAACACTTCAAGAACCTCTGCATTACTTATTTGAGCCTCACACACACCAGCAAAGAAGAAAGAGTAAACATGGGCCTCATTTTACAGATTTAAAAAAGTAATCTCTGAGCGATTAAGGGGTTGACAGGATTACACTTCTGCTAATCATACCAGCTCTGGTCTCAGACTACCTGTGCCCAAACACTGGCTCTGTATTTACTGATTCTTATTGGAGGTAATTTAAATTCTTGATGCCCCAATTTCCTCACCTGTAAAATGGGTACAATTATAGCAACTCACATACAGGGTTCTTGTGAGCATGAAGGGATTATAAAGGTAAAGCACTTAAATTTGTGCCTGGTACATAGTAAATCCTGGGTAAACGTTAACTAACTTTATTACCACTACGTTAGTTAAGTGGTAGAGCTGAGACTTAAATCTAGGTATTCATATTCATTTTCAATCATTGTCAACACAAATGCCTTTTGGTGCCACCAAACAACACTGGTGAGTTCCACAAAACTTATCTTTAAAAAAATTTTTTTAGAAACCTTTAAAACTGGATGACTTTAATGGAAATTCTAGATACCACTGCTCTTTCCACTTACAAGAAAACTAAGAACCCAAGACCATACAGCTAGTTAGATTCAGTCTGGGATGAGCAAGCTGGAATAGCTTTTTCCAAAGGCCACATAAGTAGTCTTATAATAAATTTCACCCAGTATTGAACTGTACTTCTAAGGTAAACAATGAAAACAATGGAGGATTAAAAAACAAATGCAATTACCATTTCTGGAATGAATGAATGAATCAAATAAGCAAGCAAGCATCAGGCCTATGAACCTGAGGAGCTAGGTTTCTGACTTGTTTACCTTCTTAATATATTTATTTTAGCAACCAAATAAAAATTTCTTTACACAATACAATTAGCTGGAGTCAATTCAATGCAAAGATATGGAAATGGCCTTTCAATCTCATTTCTTCCTCTAGTCTCTAGAAAGGTAAATACAATATTTCTATGACTTAATTTAAGAACAAATGAAAAATCTAAATTTCATTGTGTATCACCATAAACACTTTACCTTTTAAAAAATTCACCAGAATTCCACTTTTTTTCACATACATTCGAAAATAATCAAAAGTAAAGTAGCATGCAAATTCAAAACGCCTCTCGAGTTATCCCCAAAGCATTAAAATATTTTAGGCATGAATGTTCTTAACAAGAAAATATTGCTCATAAAATAGAACAACCTAACTTACAGCACAATCTAAATGTTAATAGCACAATAACATTTTTCCAACCAGAAATCTAGCCTTGCTTGTTTTCTGGCATTTAAAAATAGAAATCAGGGACTTCTCTGGCGGTCCAGTGGTTAAGACTCCATCCTTCCACTACAGGGGGCACAGGTTCGATCCCTGGTCAGGGGACTAAGGTCCTGCATGCCACATGCGGTGCAGCCAAAAAATTTAAAAAAATAAAAAATAAAACTAGAAATCACGCTAAAGCTAGTGGAAAACATATTTCCTGGTCTTCCACACTAGTACGTTATACTTTATTTCAGTATAACCAATTAATCAATAAGCCGTGACCTACAGTACAGTACAGATAAGGAGTAAAAACAAAGAGAGATGCTTGGTGACTTTGCTCTTTTGAGTCACTTAGGCTTGACACCCATAGAGTCATCTTAGACTTGTTGCTCTCCATTTCCAGTCCTACAGTTTTAGTCTTTCCTTCACGATCTAGAACTCAGACTACTACATTTGGACCTTAACTGGTCACCCTGCCTGCAGTCTCTCCTCTTGTGTAAAACGGGATGTTAAAAACCACAGGCCCAAAATGGCATCACCTGTGCTAAAGCCCCAGATACAAAACCTAGATTTAATATCTAACACCAAAAATGTAATCTTAATCAACCAATCTGGAATTTTCTGGTCAGCACCAATGAGGTCATCTGACAAGTGCACCCTATCCATCCTCCAGAGGAAGAAGAGGCAATCCACATGGTAAAACCCTTCCTGTTCTCGTCCTCCCACAAAAGAAATCCTGGCCTAAAAAATAATCCTTTCTTTCCTTTTGCTAGTAGCTCCCTTGCCCTACCCTTCTTCCTATAAAAACCTTCCATTTCACACAACCTTTTAGAGCACCCTTCTAGTTGCTACGTGGGATGCTGCAGGATTCATGAATCACCTAATAAAGCCAATTAGATCTTAAATTTACTTTGTTAGATTCTGTTTTTCAACAGGGACAGATAATAATAATTACATCATAGGGCTACTGTGGAGATTGAATAATAAAACACTTACCAGGGGAAGAACTAGCTATTACTGGTATTATAACACTACTTTGTATAATTGGGCCACTCTAATACTTTTTAACACTACTTATAACATCTTATTCCCCAGTTCAAAAATTTTCTGATAGTTCTCTATTTTCTACTGATGCATGTGATTTAAGAACTTTCGAAGCTCAGTTCTACCTGAGTCTTCTTTTGTAATCCCCTTGCTAGAATGGCCCTCTCTGCTTTACTCCATTGGACCAAATCCTATCCATAAATTAAGTTTACAAAAGGCCAATTCAACGGCAAGCTCATCCCCAATTATCCCAGCCTTCCATGGTTTCACCTTTTCAGAGATTATACACCTCAACCTATTCTGCATAATTTAAAGCTTAACCAACTCAACCTAGTGTGTGACAGGACCTGCCCAGTTCCCTCCTGGGGCTCCTTGCAAAGAGGAGCCCCACAACCAGAGGCTGACATCAGGCGTGGCCCCCTGTAACCACGGTGATACCGAACCAAACTTGGGTCTGCTCGCCTGCTGCTCAGCAGAGCCAACCTACTGACACTGGGTTCTGGTGAAGGAAAGTGCAGCGTTTATTGCAGGCACCAAGCAAGGAGAACAGGCAGCTCATGCTCAAAAGTTCCAAACTCCCACATGTGTTTTAGGGAAGGGCTTTTGAAAGCAATATTTGGGGTGAGGGTTACAGGGGGCATGACCTTCTTCTGATTGGTTGGTGGTGAGGTAACTGGGTGGTGTTTCAAGAATCTTAATCCTCAGTCTCTGGTTCCAGCCAGTCTGGGATCTATGTGCTTGTGGTCAGCACACAGTCACCATCCTCCACCAGGGTGGGGGTCTTAGTTACTGCAGAAAAAGATGTGCGTCCAATTGTTTTGTATATCCCTTGAGGAGGAATTAGAACTCTGTTTTATCACTGAACTATTGTTTCTTGACTGCTTTTCCTCTGTTTCTGCATTCCCTTACTTCCTTAACTAGGAACTGCTTGAGTCTCTGCTCTTTGGAACTTAGGGAAGGCCTAGGAGACTGAAGCCTTTTTCTACAAACAAAAACAGGGGACACAGAGGAGCTTCTGTACCTGGGAAGGCCCCACAGGGTCCTGCTCAGTTTCAAATCCCCCTTTTCTTTGATACCCTGCAATCCTGAGGGGAACAGGGGGCAGGACAGGAAAGCAAATAAAGTTTTGGATAGAAAGGTTAATCATAAACTCAGTAGGGGAACTCAATTTTAGGGGGACTCAGTTTCAATGGGCTTCTTGGTACAGGCCTTCCTGAGAGGACTGCTCAACAGCGACAAAAGAGGACTTGTGTTGGTTAGTCTCTACTTCCCTAAATTATAAGACTGCATTAAATCATTAAATCCCTTCATTAAATCTCCTCAAAAGGGAGCCAAGAGCATTCCTGGCAGCATCCTTCAGTCAGGTCCTGTCTGAACACCACTGTAGACGAATCTTTGTTTTTCCTCCTTATTTATACTATGCTCTGATACTGTGAAAAATTTCCTCTGCAGCAGATGGTGGGTTGGGAAAGTAATTTGGAGTGTGGTGTGTGTGAACAGAATACGTGATATATGAAAATGTGCCAAACGGGGGGGTATGGTTGGCAAAGCTCCCTAACAAATAGGGCTGATTCTAGGTTGCCTCTATCCTGATAGTTCTTTGGCCCTTTCAAGAAATTTCAGGAAGGGAAAATTTAGTTGCCTAAACTTAGCGCCATATTTTTCCTCTCAAGTCTCCATCATTTAATGGAAAGTTTAACAATATTGCTATTGTTGCAAATAGTTGCATCTCATTTTTATCATCTTACTTTGTGCTATTTTCCTTGTTTTGTTTTATCTCTTGCTCTGTGGACTCTGCTTTCCTTTTCCCCCTTCTGGCAATATAATAAGGTAATTCTCTGTACAGATAGAGAGGTTTTAATTGTATTTGTCAAAAACTGGAAACAACCCAAATGTCCTTCAACAAGAGAATGAATAAACAAGCTGTGTTACATCTGTACACTGGAATTCTCCTCAGCAGTGAAAAGGAGCAACTACTGTCACAACATGATGAATCTCACATACAGTTACATCAAGTGAAAGAAGCCAGACTCAATAGGGTACATACATACTGTATGATTCCATTTATAGAACATTCTGGAAAAGGTGAAAAGTACAGGGGAGGAACACAGACCAGTGGTTGCCAAGTGCTGGGGTTGAAAAGGGAGCTGACTACAAAGGAGCCCAGGAAAACTTTTGCAGGTGATAAAAGTATTCTACATTTTGATTGTGGTGATAGTTGCACAGCTAAATGAGTTCGCCAAAATTCACAGATTTATGCACTAAAAAAAGGTAAATTTTATGTACGTAAATTATACCTTAATTTTTTTCATTTTAGTTAAAAAAACAAAAAAGTCCACTCTACTCGTGACTGCTTTGACACTTAAAAAAAAAAAAAAATCTCTTGGGGGCTTCCCTGGTGGCGCAGTGGTTAAGAATCCGCCTGCCGTGTGTGTGTGAAAAAAAAAAAAAAAAAGAATCCGCCTGCCAATGCAGGGGACACGGGTTCAAGCCCTGGTCCGGGAAGATCCCACATGCCGCGGAGCAACTAAGCCCGTGCCCCTCAACTACTGAGCCTGCACTCTAGAGCCCGCGAGCCACAACTACTGAAGCCCGTGTGCCTAGAGCCCGTGCTCCACAACAAGAGAAGCCACTGCAATGAGAAGCCCGTGCACCGCAACAAAGAGTAGCCCCCACTCGCCACAACTAGAGAAAGCCTGCGTGCAGCAATGAAGACCCAACGCAGCCAAAAATAATAAATAAATAAATTTCTCTTGAACCTACACTTAATTATCAATACCTTTAATTAAACATCAATCAACTGACCTAAGAGAAAATCAATCACTATATCCTCAGACTCCTCCTCAAACTGCTTCCTAGTTTTTGTTCATACAACCTGGCAGTTTCACTGCATAATTTTCTAGTTAATCAATAATTTTTATAGTATTTATCTGCTTTTTCAAAAATTACTGGTGCATGCTATTTTGCAGCTATATTTAAAATAATTAGCTGTATGTAGTCATGTCTAATTGGTTTCTGATTTACCGCTAATCTTTTTATAGCATTACTTCCTTATTTCTGCATTATTTAGATGGATCTTTAGGTTGTTTAGAGTAAAATGCTTCTGTTCCCCGCCCCCCCACAAATTCATATGTTGAAATCCCAACCCCCAAAGGTGATGGTATTGGTAGATGAGGCTTTGGGGGATGATTAGGTGATGAGCATGGAACACTCATGATGAGATTACTGCTGTTACAAAAGAGATCCTACAGAGCCACGAACCTCTTCCATGCGAGCATCCAGGGACAAGTCTGAGACCTGGAAGAGGTCTCACCCAACCATGCTGACACCCTAATCTCAGACTTCCAGCCTCCAGAACTGTGAGAAATAAATTTCTGGTGGTTATAAACCAACAAGTCTGTGATATTTTGTTACAGCAGCCTGAATGGACGAAGACAATCTCCAAGTAACTTAAGTTGAGCATATGTGTGGCACTCTTTCTTGGCTCTTGCACATGCCAATTTTTTCTTTTCTTTTTTTTGGCCATGCAGCCCAGCTTGCGAGATCTCAGTTCCCCAACCAGGGACTGAACCTGGACCACGGCAGTGAAAACAAAAAGCCCTACCCACTGGACCACCAGGGAACTCACAGCATCTGCAAGTTTTTGTTGCCTTCAAGTTCAGCTGAGTTTAGAATTATAGGGTCAAATTTTTTGTTGCTGTTCAGAAGATTAGAGGATACAAGACTCAAGGAAATAGAAACATATGATGCTCCTATAATGAAACATTTAATAGATCTCAGTAAAAATTTCAATGCTCTACATAAAACATACTCAATCAAATTCTAATTAAAATCCCAATGGATGTTTAAAGAGCTTGATACAGAAACAATTAAGTTCAATTGGAAGAATAAATGGTGAAAAAAATTAAAAATATTTTGAAAATGAAGAATTACCACAAGGAGACTTGCCCCAACACATTTAAAAATTACCCTAGGGACTTCCCTGGTGGCAGAGTGGTTAAAAATCTGCCTGCCAATGCAGGCAACATGGGTTTGAGCTCTGGTCCGGGAAGATTCCACATGCTGCAGAGCAACTAAGACCACGAGCCACAACTACTGAGCCCATGGGCCGCAACTACTGGAGCCCATGTGCCTAGAGCCTGTGCTCCACAGCAAGAGAAGCCACCGCAATGAGAAGCCCGTGCACCGCAATGAAGAGTAGCCCCTGCTCACCAGAACTAGAGAAAGCCCGCACATAGCAACTGAAGACCAAACACAGCCAAAAATAAAATAAATAAAATAAATAAATTTATTTTTTTAAAAAGTGATTAAAAATTACCCTAAAGCTTCAGTAATGAAACCAAGGTGACTGTTTGGAATAGACAGATAAGTTGAACACAATTTTATTTATTACTTTATTTTTTAATTTTTGGCCGCTCTGCATGGCTTGTGGGATCTTAGTTCCCTGATCAGGGATCAAACCTGTGCCACCTGCAGTTGAAGTGCAGAGTCTTAACCACTGGACCTCCAGGGAAGTCCCTGAACACAATTTTAAAAACCGAGAAATATAGACCTGAATATAGGAAAGTAGTAAATGATAAAATTGGCATTCAAATAAAATGGAATAAAAATAATTTATTTAAGAAATGTTGTCGGGGCTTCCCTGGTGGCGCAGTGGTTGGGAGTCTGCCTGCCAGTGCAGGGGACACGGGTTTGAGCCCTGGTCTGGGAAGATCCCACATGCCGTGAAGCAACTAGGCCCGTGAGCCACAATTGCTGAGCCTGCGTGTCTGGAGCCTGCGCGTCTGGAGCCTGCGCGTCTGAAGCTTGTGCTCCGCAACGAGAGAGGCCGCGACACTGAGAGACCCGCGCACCGCGATGAAGAGTGGCCCCCGCACGCCGCAGCTGGAGGAAGCCCTCGCACAGAAACGAAGACCCAATGCAGCCAAAAATAAAATAATTAATTAATTAATTAATTTTAAAAAAAGAAAAAAAAATTAAAAAAAAAAAAATGTTGTCAAAATAATTGCTTTGCGCAGGAGGCATAACCCTCCCAGATGTCAGATGATACTACAAAGCTACAGTAATCACAACAGTGTGGTATTGGCACAAAAACAGACATATGGATCAATGGAACAAAATAGAGAGCCCAGAAATAAACCCACACACCTACGGTCAATTAATCTTCAACAAAGAAGGCAAGAATATACAATACAGAAAAGACAGTCTCTTCAGCAGTGGTGTTGGGAAAGTTTGACAGCCGCATGTAAATCAATGAAGTTAGAACACACCCTCACAGCACACACAAAAATGAACTCAAAAATGGCTTAAAGGGCTTCCCTGGTGGCGCAGTGGTTGAGAATCTGCCTGCCAATGCAGGGGACACGGGTTCGGGCCCTGGTCTGGGAAGATCCCACATGCCGCGGAGCAACTGGGCCCGTGAGCCATAATTACTGAGCCAGCGCGTCTGGAGCCTGTGCTCCGCAAGAAGAGAGGCCGCGATAGTGAGAGGCCCGCGCACCGCGATGAAGAGTGGCCCCCGCTTGCCACAACTGGAGAAAGCCCTCACACAGAAACGAAGACCCAACACAGCCATAAATAAAATAAATAAATAAATAAATAAACCAAGTGAAGAAATATTAAAAAAAAAAAAAAAAAAAAATGGCTTAAAGACTTAAACACAAGACATGACACTATAAAACTCCCAGAAGAGATCACAGGCAAAACATTCTCTGACATAAATCGTACCAATATTTCCTTAGATCAGTCTCCCAAGGCAATAGAAATAAAAGCAAAAATAAACAAATGGCACCTAATCAAACTTATAAGCTTTTACACAGCAAAGGAAACCATAAACAAAACAAAAAGACAATCTATGGAATGGGAGAATATATTTGCAAACAATGCAACCAACAAGGGCTTAATTTCCAAAATATACAAACAGCTCACACAACTCAACAACAGAAAAACAAACTCAATCAAAAAATGGGCAAAAGACATAAATAGACATTTCTCCAAAGAAGAAATACAGATGGCCAATAGCACATGAAAAGATGCTCAACATAACAAATTATTAGAGAAATGCAAATCAAAACTACAATGTGATACCACCTCACACTGGTCAGAACAGCCATCATTAAAAAGTCTACAAATAACAGATGGAGAGGGTGTGGAGAAAAGGGAACTCTCCTACACTGTTGGTGGGAATGTAAATTGCCACTATGGAGAACAGTATGGAAGGTTCCTCAAAAAACTAAAAATACAATTACCAACCATATGATCCAGCAATTCCACTCCTGGGCATATATCCAGAAAAAAACTATAATTCAAAAATATACATGCACCCCTATATTCACAGCAGCACTATTCACAATAGCCAAGACATGGAAGCAACTTAAATGTCCATCGACAGAGGAATGGATGAAGAAGATGTGGTACATATATACAATGAAGTACTACTCAGCCATTAAAAAAGAACAAAATAATATTCTTTTGCAACATGGACGCAACTAGAGATTATCATACTAAGTGAAGTAAGTCAGAAAGAGAAAGACAAATACCATATGATATCACTTATATGTGGCATCTAAAATATGATACAAATGAACCTATCTACAAAACAGAAACAGATTCACGGACATAGAGAACAGACTTGTGGTTGCCAATGGGGAAGGGGGGGTGGGGGAGGGATGGAGTGGGAGGTTGGGTTTAGCAGATGTAAGCTATTATATATAAAATGGATAAACAACAAGGTCCTACTGTATAGCACAGGGAACTATATTCAATATCCTATGATAAACCATAATGGAAAAGAATATTAAAAAAGAATGTATATATAACTGAATCACTTTGCTATAGAGCAGAAATTAACACAACATTGTAAATCAACTATACTTTGATAAAAAAACAAATGCTTTGCTGGGTAGACAACACATGGGATGTTCCCTCACACCGTATATGAAAACAAATTTTAGATGGATTAGGGATTTAACTTAAAACATAAAATCACAAAAGTACTCAAGGAAAAATACAAGACAATATATTTATAACTTCGGAAAAAGAAGAGCCCTTCTTAGACAGCAAAAAGACTGCAGATTTGATCAGATAAAAATTACAACTCCCATAGGGCAAAAACCCATAAATGACATGGAAAATGACTCACATACAGGAAGAAAATTTACAATATATTTATATGATCATAGCAATAGATGCTGAAAAAGCATTTGACAAAATCAAACACCCATTCATGATAAAAATTCTGGGTAATCTAGGAACAGAGGGGAACTTCCTCTATTTGATAAAGAATATCTACAAAAATCCTACAGCTGGACTTCCCTGGTGGTGCAGTGGTTAAGAATCTGCCCGCCAATGCAGGGGACACAGGTTCGAGCCCTGGTCCGGGAAGATCCCACATGCCGCGGAGCAACTAAGACCGTGCAACACAACTACTGAGCCTGTGCTCTGAGCCCATGAGCCACAACTACTGAAGCCCGCATGCCTAGAGACCGTGCTCCACAACAAGAGAAGCCACCGCAATGAGAAGCCTGCGCACCGCAGCAAAGAGTAGCCCCTGCTCGCCACAACTAGAGAAAGCCCACGTACAGCAACAAAGACCCAGCACAGCCATAAATAAATAAATTTTTATAAAAGAAATAAAATGTCTTTGTTTGCAGATGACATGATCATCTACGTAGAAAATCCCAAAGAATCTTAAAAAAAAAAAAAAAAAAAAAGTTCCTGGAACTAATAAGCAATTAATTATAGCAAGGTTGTAGGACACAAGGTTAATACACAAAAGTCAATCAGTTTCCTATTTACCAAAAATTAACAAGTGGAATTTGAAATTAAAGCACAATGCCATTTACATTAGTACCAAAAAAATAAAAAAGAGAGAGAAATACTTCAGGAATAAATCTAAAAAAAAATCTACCTAATGCACTGTGGTGACCTAACTGGGGGAAGTCCAAAAGGGAGGGGATATGTGTATGTGTATGGCTGATTCATTTTGCTGTGCAGTAGAGGCTAACACAACTTTGTAAAGCAACCATACTCCAATAAAAATTAATTTTAAAAAATAATTAATTAATTAATTTTAAAAAGAAAGGGAAAAGAGGTAGAAGAGAAGGGAGGGAACAAATATGCTTACTGTGAAGTTGAGTGTGACTGCTGTAATTAGGCCTCAGTTTGATTCTGAGCTTCCTGGCAGCCCAGGGGAAAAGAGAGATATTATGAATAACATAGTTTTTATAATCAGGAAAATGAATTCATACCATTTCTTATAAAGAGATAGAGCTGACCCTGAGTGATCAACTGCAGTGTTCATCTTAACATGTTTATGGCAAAGGCAGAAGCAGAAATCATATAGCTGTTTGTGATAGTAATCAAAATAAAAGACGATGTTATAACATTGAAACACTTGTAAATCAAGCTAATATTTCATACGGTGAAGTTGTAGTTAATCTCTACAGAGGCTTAATGAACCCAAAGACAGAAGAGCCTTGCATACCCTGAGGACTGACTGGATTCTGAATCCCACAGACTGGTCGTTCTCAGTTTGAGTATTCATAAGAATCTAATAAAATTCTTCTTAAAAAAAAAAATCTAACAAAATATGTACAAGGTCTTTTTTGAGGAAAACCACACAACTCTGATGAACAAAATGAAAGAATAAATGGAGAGATATTCCATGTCCATGGATAGGAAGATTCAGTATTGCCAAGATATCAGTTCTTCCCAACTTGATCTATCTAGATTCAATGCAATCCCAATCAAAATCCCTTCAAGTTACTTTGTGGATACTGACAAACTGATTCTAAAGTTTATATAGAGAGTCAAAAGATCCAGAATAGCCAACACAATATTGAAGAAGAACAAAGGTGGAGAACTGACATTACCTGACTTCAAGATGTACTATAAATCTACAGTAGTGGAAAGAGTGGGGGTATTGGTGAAAGAATAAACAAAGAGATCAGTGGAACAGAATAGAAAACCCAAAAATAGACCCACACAAATACAGTCAACTGGTCTTTGACAAAGGAGCAAAAGCAATACAATGGAGGAATGATTCCTTTCAACAAATGGTGCTGGGAGAACTGGACATCTACATGCAAAAAAAAAAAAAAAAAAGAATTTAGACACAGATCTCACACTCTTGTCAAAAGTTAATTCAAAAGGCAGTTTTGTTGACAAGAATGTGGAGTAACAGGAACTTTCATTCATTGCTGGTAAAAATGCAAAATGATACAGCAACTTTGGCAGACAGTTTGACAGTTTCTTAAAAATTAAACATACTTTGACCATATGCTCTAGCAATGACTACTCTTTGGTATTTATTCAAATGAACTGAAAACTTAAGCCACACAGAAACATGCACAGGGATGTTTACAGGAACTTTATTCATAGTTGCCAACTTTTGGCAACTAAGCAACTAAGATGTCCTTCAGTAGGTGAATGGATAAATAAACTGGTACGTTCAGACAAAGGAATATTATTCAGTGCTAAATGGGAGTGAGCTACCAAGGCGTGAAAGGACATGACGGAACTTTATATGCACATTACTAAGTGAAAGGAGCCGCTCTGAGAAGCCTACATACTGTATGATTCGAGCTATATGACATTCTGGAAAAGGCAAAACTATGGAGAGAGTAAAGAAATCAGAGGTTGCTAGGGGTTGAGGTGTAGGGAAGAATGAACAGGTGGAGCATTCGACAAGTGAAACTATTCTCTATGATACTATAATGGTGGATACATGTCATTATACATTTGTGCAAACCCACAGAATGTACAACACAAAGAGTGAATCCTAATGTAAACCAGGGACTTAGGGTGATTATGATGTGTCAGTGTAGCTTCATCAATTGTAACAAATGTACCACTCTGGTGGGGGAAATTGATAATGGGGGAGGCTATGCATGTGTGCCGGCAGGAGATATATGGGAACTCTCTGTACCTTCCTCTCAATTGTGCTGTGAACCTAAAACTGCTCTTTAAAAAAAAGTCTTTAGAAAAAGTAACAACATATATGACAAAGACAGAAAAATATGTTACCAACCATGAAGATAAAGGAAGGTTTTGGGACTTCCCTGGTGGCACAGTGGTTAAGAATCCACCTGCCAATGCAGGGGACACAGGTTCAAGCCCTGGTCCAGGAAGATCCCACATGCCGCGGAGCAACTAAGCCCGTGCGCCACCACTACTGAGCCCGCGTGCCACAACTACTGAAGCCTGCGGGCCTAGAGCTCGTGCTCCGCAGCAAGAGAAGCCACCGCAATGAGAAGCCTGCTCACCGCAACTAGAGAAAGCCCACGTGCAGCAACGAAGACCCAACGCAGCCAAAAATAAATAAATAAAATAAATAATAAAATTTTTAAAAGGAAGGTTTTTACCTGAGAGAAAAGTGAGCAAACAACACAAACAGACCAAACAGAAGAAATATAAATGCCCAATAAAAAATGTCCATTAGAAATAATAAAGTGGAAATTTAAGCAGCAATTTTTTTCTATCAAATTAGGCAATATTTTAAAATATGGGAATTCCCAAGGTTGGAAAAGTATGGAAACTGGTACTCTCAAACACAGCTAGTGGGAATACCAATGAGACATTTTTTGGAGGCTATTTTGGAAACATGTGTTACATTTTAAAAGAAACATTTCTCTTTAAGTATAACAGACAATCATAGGCATACAGGTTGATTAATCATTAAGAAATGAACATGTGCATGTAACCACCTCCAAGGTGAAGAATTTCTCAATTTCCTCCTCAAGTGTAACCACTCTTCTGACAATAGAGATACCCCTTGTCCGTGTTAAACTTATATATAACCTGAATCACACAATAGATATATGTAATTCATTCATGTTGTCACCTTTACTCTTAGTTTGCTCATATTTGTCACTAACAGAATTCCATTTTATGAATCAATAATTTACTTATCCATGTGGGATATTTCCAATTTGAGGCTATTGGGCTATATGTTTCTATAAACAAACATTCTTACACCCATCTTTACTATGCATGCGTACTCAGTTCTGTGGGGTATTTACACAGGAATCTAATTGTTGGATCACATGGTACGTGTATGTTCAATTTTAGTAAGTATTGTCAAACAATTTTCAGTAGTGGTTATATCAAATTACACTCCCAACCCAACAGTGGGTGAGAGTTCCAGTTGCTCCACATCCTAACCAGCACTTGCTTTTAGAAAAGAAAAGATGAAAACCCAACGATGGAATCACCCAATCAGGAAGCTTGTAAAACACAAAACAAAAACAAATTAAATGCAAAGTACAAGGAAGGAAACAGAAGAAGAAAATAATAAAATAGAAAATAAACATTCCAATAGAAGAACGGACAAAGCCAAAAGTTGGTAAATATTAAAAACTTAATGTCAATAAATTTGAAAATTCAGATGAAATGCGAAATTGTTTTGAAAAATGTAACTTAACTAAATTGACACATGAAGATAGAAAATATGAACAGTACTATTAAATTATTAAAAACTTTCTCCCAAACAAAACTCCTAGCACAGATGGCTTCACTGGTGAATTCTATCAATCCATAATCTTTAAGGAAGAAACATTACCAGTCCTACATAAAGAAAGAAAAACATAGGACACTTCACAACTCTTTTTATGCATGAATTTTGGAAATGTTTGTAAACTCAGACGTAGCAATCCCATGTATAGGAATTTATTCTACGATATACTGACTCAAATGCACAAAGATAAATGTGCAGGAATGATCACCGTGGTTCACTGTTAACGCTTGAATCGTGTCTCCCCAAATTCTTATGCTTAAGTTCTCAGCCCCAGAACCTCTGAATTTGACCATATTTGGAGATAAGGTCTTTGCAGAAGCGGTTAAGTTAAAATGAGCTCATAGACCAGTGGGCCCTAATCCTGCTAATATAACTGGTATCCTTTTAAGAAGAGAAACTGTGGACACAGACACACACAGAGTGAAGATGATGTGAAGACACAGGGAGAAGACAGCCATCTACAAGCCAAGGAGAAAAGACTGGAACAAATCTTTCCTTCACAGCCCTCACAAGGAACCAAGCCCTCTGACAAACTTCCAGATTCCAGAACTCAAACTTCAAGCCTCCAGAACCGTAGGGAAATAAATTTCTGTTGTTTAAACCACCCAGTCTTTGGTACTTTATTATGGCAGTACTGGCAAACTAATACATTCATAAAAATGGAGGAGGAGAAAGCAATCAATATATCTACCAGAAAAAAATTATTCGGATAAATTACAATATACCTGTACTATGAAATAGTATGGAGCCTATAGGAAAAAATGAAGTGTGTGTATGTATGGGTATTCAAACAGGGTTACTGATAAAATGTCCATAATTTTTCCTAAGTGGAAAAAAAAGTATGCTGTAACATCTGTGTATATTATGTTCCATTTTTGTTAAATAAATAATTAAATATGTGTTCAAAAGTACAGAAAAATGTCTGGAGGTTTATACAATAAATTGTTAACGCATTCAGGAGATTAGAGAAAGCATTATTTATTACTTTACTGTTTTGTTGAAAATGATGAGTATAGTTTCCTTAATCATTAAAATTTTGGGGGTATACAAATACATACACAGACCACATTATATGTAAAAGATATAAAGTTGATCAGAATCTCAATTGGGCTTTTTGAAAATAACTGAAAAAATGATTTAAAAGTTCATAAGGATGGAAAAATATCTGAGAATGAACAAGAAAATTTTGAAAAGGGAAAATGGTAAGGGATTTTTCTTTTGACACATTAAATTGTATGCCTTCCATTTATACACTTATGTCAACTATTTCTTAATAAAACTGGAAAACAATGATAGAATGTCTATACACTCAAAAAATTTAGCACTGATACAGAAATGGAAAAATAAATCAGTGGAATCAAATAGTCTAGAGAAATATCCAAATACCCATGATAATGGCATTTTAGTTTAGGGAAAATAATTTAATAAACAGTGCTGGCATAATTGGCTATTCACCTGAAAGAAAACAAAATTAGACTACCTATCTTGTCCCATATACCAAAAAAAAAAAAAAAGCAAAGAGCTAGTACATTTTAAAAAGATACTCAACTTCACAACTACAAGTTTGAAAAATAATAGCAAATCATTATCCACCAGCAGATTGCAAAGTGTGACACCAGCAGGGAGGTCAATAAGCTGACATCTCCTAAAGTACTGTGTGAATGTGAAGTGCTTTAAACATTTACGAAAATAGTCAGACAATACTCTTGACTTCGCAATTATTTTTGGAAGGCAGCGGAAATAATTCAGCAGTATATAAGGAAATACAAATAAAGTTGTTTATTACAGCCTCTCCTGTAGTGGCAACCACACTGGAAATAACCCAAAAGCTCAGAAAAAGGAAACATTAAATAATTCCCAGTACACACATCCTATGGATAATTAGTCATCTTTGAAAGACACATGAGTCAGATCAGTGCTCACTGACCTGGAAAACTATCCATAATATGCCCTTAAATGGGTTAAACAGGAAAACAAGTTGCTGAGTAATATATGTAATATGATCCCCTCACCGTTTTTTTTTTTTTTTTTAAGCAAACAGGAAGCAAGAAGTGCCCTGTACGCTTTTGGCTTATATGAGCACGGAGACAGGTGTGCATGCTACAGACTACCTTCTTTTTTTTGTTTTCCTTAAATTTTGTTTTAACTGTGGTAAAGTACATATAACTTAAAATTTACCATTTAAATCATTTTAAGTGTACAGTTCAGTTATGCTAAGTATATTCCCATTGTTGTGCAACTATCTCCAGAATTCTTTCATCCTGCAAAACTGAAACTTCGTACCCATTAAACAATAACTCCCCGTTTCCCCCTCCCCACCAGCCCTGGTAACCAACATTCTACTTTTTGTTGCTATGAATTTGACTACTCTTAGGTACCTCATGTAAAGAGAACCACACAGGGGCTTCCCTGGTGGTGCAGTGGTTGAGAATCTGCCTGCTAATGCAGGGGACACGGGTTCGAGCCCTGGTCTGGGAAGATCCCACATGCCGCGGAGCAATTGGGCCCGTGAGCCACAACTGCTGAGCCTGCGCGTCTGGAGCCTGTGCCCCGCAACAGGAGGGGCCGTGAAGGTGAGAGGCCCACGCACCACGATGAAGAGTGGCCCCCGCTTGCCGCAACTAGAGAAAGCCCTCGCACAGAAACGAAGACCCAACACAGCTAAAAATAAAAAAAATAAAATAAAAATGGATGGCTAACGTTCTTAAGATAATAATGTTCCTAAACAGTCTTTAAAAAAAAATAAAAAAATAAAAAAAAAAGAATCACACAGTATCTGCCTTTCTGTAATTGGTTTATTCCACTCAGCATGATGTCCTTAGGTTCACCATGTTGTAGCATATGTCAGAATTTCCTTCTTTTTAAAGGCTGAATAATAATTCATTGTATGGATAGACCACATTTTGTTTATTCATTCATCCACTGATGGGCAGTGGGGTTGCCTCCACCTCTCGGCTATTGTAAATAGTGCTGCTATGAACAGGGGTGTACAAATATCTACTTGAGACTTTGCTTTCAATTCTTTTGGGTACATACCCAGAAGTGGGGTTGCTGGGTCATATGGTAATTCTCTTTTTAATTTTTGAGGAAATACCATACTGTTTTCTAAAGCTGCTGCATCATTTTACATCCCCATCAACAGGGTACAAGGGTTCCAGTTTTTCCACCTTTTCTCCAACCTTCTTTCTGTTCTTTTGATAGCAGCCATCCTAATGCTTGTGAGGTGATATCTCATTGTGGTTTTTTGTTGTTGTTGTTTTTGTTTTTAAATTTATTTATTTTGGCTGTGTTGGGTCTCTGTTGCTGTGCATGGGCTTTCTCTAGTTGTGGCGAGCAGGGGCTACTCTTCGTTGCAGTGCGCGGGCTTCTCATTGCGATGGCTTCTCTTGTTGAGGAGCACGGGCTCTAGGCGCACAGGCTTCAGTAGTTGTGGTGCATGGGCTCGGTAGTTGTGGCTCGCGGGCTCTAGAGCGCAGGCTCAGTAGCTGTGGTGCACGGGCTTAGTTGCTCCGCGGTATGTGGGATCTTCCCAGACCAGGGATAGAACCCGTGTCCCCTGCATTGGCAGGTGGATTCTTAACCACTGCACCACCAGGGAAGCCCTCATTGTGGTTTTGATTTGCATTTCTCTAATGATTTGTGGTGTTGGGCATCTTTTCATATGCTTATTGGCCATTTATATAACTTATTTGGAGAAGTGTCTATTTAAGCCCTTTGCCCGTCATTTGTTAATTGGGTTATTCGGCAGCTTTTTGCTGTTAAATTACAGGTCAGGCTACCTTCTTAACACTGTCACCTAAGAGGGGTGCCAGGGTGGCCCAGATAGAAATGGGGGCAGAGAAACCAGTTACTATTTCTTCATACATCTCTATTATATGCATTGTTAGAAAACGCATAGATTACCTTTCTGATTGTTTTTATATCTAATGAATTATAGGGAAAAAAGATGAAGCTCTGACCCCCATTGCAGAGGAGCCTCAAGCTGACCCTTGCAAGCTCTTGCCCATCTTCTCTCAACCTATTTTAAGTTCAAGTTTCTCTCTCCGAGTTGAAGAAAGATTTGTTTTTAGTTCATTTGTACCTTTTCCAACTGCAAGGGAGTGAGGTTCAGAGTAAACCATTTCTTGGTCTTTTTCTTACAGATATAAAAATATCCATAACATTTGCCATAGGGTGAAAAAGAGTTATTTGTTCTTTTATAGATATTATTAAAAATACTGGGCTTCCCTGGTGGTGCAGTGGTTGAGAATCCACTTGCCAATGCAGGGGACACGGGTTCGAGCCCTGGTCTGGGAAGATCCCACATGCCGCGAAGCAACTGGGCCCGTGAGCCACAACTACTGAGCCTGCGCGTCTGGAGCCTGTGCTCCGCAACAAGAGAGGCCGCGATAGTGAGGCCCTCGCACGACGATGAAGAGTGGCCCCCGCACTGCGATGAAGAGTGGCCCCCGCTCACTGCAACTAGAGAAAGCCCTCGCACAGAAACGAAGACCCAACACACCCAAAAATAAAATTAATTAAGTAATTAATTTAAAAAAAAATACTAAGAACTCAAGGATATTATATAAATGTAGGAAGCATAAAAAATGCTAAAGGTAAAAACGCCTTATTCATTCATTTAATAAACCTTAACTGAATGCAACTTGGTCTTGATCCAGTTGCTGGAGATATAGCAGTAAATAAAACAAGAAGAAGTTGGAAAGTGATAAGTGTAGTACAAAGTAATGCTAGGTCAGGAGGATGAGGTCATATTTTGGTAGAATGGTCAGGGAAACTTTCTTGTACAAGCAGTCTCAGTTGTGACAGGCGCTAAATGTCCATGCTTCGTCCACGAGGGACAGGGTCTCCCTAATTAACAGAAATTTAATTCTCAGAAGGATTTTGACAAATTTAAATAATCATCTACTGAAAAGGGCCTAAATCCATCTTAATATATAAATATGCATTCATAACATTTTTTTAAAAAGAAGGTATTGGTCATGGAATGAGTGTGTCCCTCCCAAAATTCATATATTGAAGCCCTAAACTTCAATGTGATGGTATTTGGAGGTGGGCCTTTGGGAGCTAATTAGGGTTAGATGAGGTCATGAGGATGGGGCCCCCATGATGGGATTAGTGCCCTTATAAGATGAGGAAGAAACCAGACACAGTAAGAAGGCAGCCATCTACAAGCCAGGAAGAGGGTCCTGACCAGAACCCAACCATGCCAGTATCCTGATCTCAGACTTTCTAGCTTCCAGAACTGTAAGAAATAAATGACCACTGTTTAAGCCACCCAGTCTATGATATTTCGTTACAGCAGCCCAAGCAGCCCAAGATATTACTTCTTGACAATAATTGTAATCCATTCTTATCACTCTTTCTGATTTCATTTTATATGCTTTGTTGTTGGATATACTAAAAGTCCTTCACTTATTCATTTTTTCAATCATAAAACATTCCAGCACATGTGCTTTGTTTAATCAACTAAAACTGAAAATGCATATTCCAAATTGTGGTCCCTGAGTAAACTGCAGAGCCCTAGAAGGATGGATGAGTCAGCACACACTTCCAGGCCTTTCAATGGAAACACTCAGTTGACCAGAGCTAAGGCCCCAGTGCAGGAGTCTGAGTGAGCAGTGCTCCAATGGGTAAAAGGGAATCAGTGGATGGGGTTACACGGTGTGTTGTATGCAGGGCAGGCGGTTGTCAGTGGTTCCAAGTATGTAAGACACTTTGGTAAACTTCCTCCAATGTTTCATGCTTCCTGCAGATGGGAAAGTCTGCTTATAGTAAAGGAAATACTGATGGCCCACAGCCTTTATAAGAGTCTTTTTTAGCTGACTAGGCTATGTGCTTGCTAAAAATAAGCAAAAGCATGCCAGGGTTCACCAGGAGCCTCTGCTGAAAGGTAGGAACAGGTGAAACAAAGAGAGATCAGATAGAAAGAAATGCTTTCTAATGATTTCCACCTCGGTGTGGTAATGTGGCAATAATTATGATTCCTGGTCTTCATCCTATCTGATTAGAGGGGGGAAAAACCGAATTTACAGAGATCCTCTTTCTTATTCTCATGGAACTTCTGTGAAACAGCTAGAGGCAGGGCATATCATTCTTTTATTTATATTTGAGAAAATAAAGGACCATCTGAGTCAAGGTGAGATTCAGAGCTATCATATCCACTCATCCAGAAGTGAACATGATATGACCAATTGAATTATATTTCCATTTATTTTAAAGATGGGTTTGGGAACTATTCCTACGTGATAAGGTAAAGGCTCTCAGGGGTACGGTCTGCCTCTCAGATCCCCTTTGAAATAATAGTGGAAATTATCAGAAGAAAGAAAAATCTGCATCCATCCTAGAAACCAAGCCAAAGCCCTTTCCACATGCCAGAGCCTTGGAGATATTCTTCCCACACCACAATGCAGAATGGAGCTGTATGAAGAAACTGAGAACACCAATTCACAGTTTTTTGTTGAGAGAAAATACAGTGTCCCCAGGAACAGCAAAGACCCCTAGCAAAAGGCAACACTCCTTGCTAACTTGGAGGGATGAAGGAGAGAGGGAAGGTAAGACTGAGCACATTTCTTTACTCCCAAATGCCCTGAAGATTCGCCCTGATAAGAAGCACAGGGCAGCCCTGGGGATGGTGGGCTGATAGGATCAGCATAACTATGCAGTCAGGTGGGTCTGAATATGAGTCCCAGCTCTACCACCTACTAGCTCTGGAACCCCGGGGAAGGTATTAAACTTCTCTAAGCCTCCCTTTTCTTCTCTGCCAAACTGGCTAGTAACTGTGCCTTTTGCACAGGATTGCTGTGAAGATTAAATGACATAAGAGTGTAAAGTGCTTAAAATAGTCCCTGCAAGTGCTCATTTAGTGATGATGATGATGGTGGTGATGGTGATAGATATGTTGGGGATGGTGATGGATAGGATGGTGATGGATATGATGATGGTGGTCATGGTGACTGGGACAGATATGTTGATGGTAGTCACGGTGATGGTGCCGGATATGTTGATGGTGGTCATGGTGATGGTGATGGTGATGGATATGTTGATGGTGGTCATGGTGACGGTAATGAATAGAATGATGGTGGTGATAGATATGATGATGATGATGATGATTAATTGTGAAACTGGAATTTAAGATTTGGCGAAATACAGCTAAAGCTTTTGAAAAGCTTCAAATACTTTAAATACTCTTACTTTTTGATCCAGTAATTCCACTTATTGGAAATATTCTTTGGGAAACAGAAATAGACAAAAGAATTCAAAGATAAAGTTTAGTTGTAGCTGGAAAAACAGTAAACAAGCTAATAAATACGTAACAACAGCAGAGGTTTTGGGGGGAAAACCTGTAGAAATAATGGGATCTACAATAGATAGATTGACCCCAATATGGACAGACTGGAGAAACAGGCTGTCAGGACCAGGAAATTTGAGAGGCTGGATAAAATGAATGACATCCCCACCCCCTCCACACTTCCAGAGAACAATCCCTTCTCCACCTCCACAGGACACAGGAAGTCTATCCTCTGTAAAAACTGAATGAGAGATGTTCCCAACTCAGGGACACCACGGAACAGAGAGAGATGGTGGCATGAAACAGGACAAATGGGTTTACATATTAAGTTGAGCTGATGACCCCAGCCCCCTCCTCCCACTGATGTCTCAGAGCCCTGGTGGCCAGGTATGTTCTGCCTACATACGAAATTAGAAAATCTTTTCTGGGAGAATCTCAACTGCCCAGAGAAAATTCTACAGATAAAAGCATTCGAAGTTTTTTGTTGGGCTTCCCTGGTGGTGCAGTGGTTGAGAATCTGCCTGCTAATGCAGGGGACACGGGTTCGAGCCCTGGTCTGGGAAGATCCCACATGCTGCGGAGCAATTAGGCCAGTGAGCCACAACTATTGAGCCTGTGCGTCTGGAGCCTGTGCTCTGCAACAAGAGAGGCCACGGTAGTGAGAGGCCCGCGCACCGCAATGAAGAGTGGCCCCTGCTTGCCGCAACTAGAGAAAGCCCTAGCACAGAAACGAAGACCCAACATAGCAATCAATCAATCAATCTAAAAAAAAAATTAAAAAAAAAAATTAAAAAAAAAAAAGTTTTTTGTTGTGTTTTTTTTTAAAAAGAGAGCTCAGAGTTTCTCATTCTCCTATATGAACAAGCAGTCAAGGGATGAGTAAACATTTGGGGGAAATTCTCCAACATGAATACTACAGCACAGAAAAGAGAAGAAAAAAAAAAAGAAAAAGAACCTGGCAGAAGGCGAGGTAGTACAAATATCAGAATCAGAGCAGCTACAGTAGCCAGCAAGATTGAGACTGCAAATGTTACAGGTGTTACGAACACACTACACCTGAGACTTTCTATGTGGTGAAACCAGAGGTATTGAAAGACAATTCAAAAGGAATCATTTCCTCACTATCTGTTTCACTGTTACATTCATACCAGGTACTGCATCATCTAAAATTCTCTCTCTGAAATCACAGACATGGCCCCCTTCTTGCTGGCTTGGGCAATAACATTCCCTCACAGCCGACCTTGAACCACTGTTCCCACCCCACCAAGCATCCAAGCTTGATTTCTGTGAACTGGGTCACCGGAACTAAAGGCACTAGAACTTTATGCCCGGCATCTGGCATATTCGATGCTGAAATCAGCTGGCACAGAAATAAGAACCCAAAACTCTCAAACAAAGTAATCCCACAGATCAGGACTAGCCCCATGAGTACTAAATTCAGAAAACTGATGGTGACTCAAATAACTATTTAACTTTGATTGCTCCTTTTTAAGATGCCCATGATTTAGAAGTCCAGAGATCATCAATATAATTAGTTGTTTTAAACACAAAAGACTTTGACAAATCCCCTCTCAATTATTATATGAAAGTGTGTGTGTGTGTGTGTGTGTGTGTGTGTAGGGTTTAAAAGATTAAGAAAAATCTGGGGGCTTCCCTGGTGGCGCAGTGGTTGAGAATCTGCCTGCCAATGCAGGGGACACGGGTTCGAGCCCTGGTCTGGGAGGATCCCACAAGCCGCGGAGCAACTAGGCCCGTGAGCCACAACTACTGAGCCTGCGCGTCTGGAGCCTGTGCCCCGCAACAAGAGAGGCCGCGATAGTGAGAGGCCCGCGCACCGCGATGAAGAGTGGCCCCCGCTTGCCACAACTACAGAAAGCCCTAGCACAGAAACAAAGACCCAACATAGCAATCAGTCAATCAATAAATTTAAAAAAAAAGAAAAGAAAAATCTGAGATGTTATTTTTAATAACTTAATATAGAAATTATAATAAGCTTTTATGCTATCCAAATTGGGGGAAGTGATATCAAAGTTAACAGTTGTCACTTTGCATTATTGTAAATTCTTTAACAATAGGATGACATTGCTTTAATAAATGGCCCTTTAATAAATGGTCCTATTTATGGTTTAAAAAAAAAAAAAAAGCCTGTGTTCCAGTGTTACACACTGTAGTCAGAAACATCGCTTGCCAGAAATAGAAATAACATAAAGTCCAAGAGATTGAGTAGGTTGCAAATTGCTCTCCTGCTTGGGAGGAACAATTCCTTTCTCCCCTATCTTTGCACTGTTCCTCCCTCAAAATGAATTACTACCATAACACATCCTACAAGTGGCCGTGGAGACCCTACCCAGGACCAGATAATGGGCTGGATGCTGGGGGAGGGCCTGGAGGAAGCAATTCCTGCACTCAAAGAACTGAAACTTCACCGCCCTCACCTCAATGTCTACGGATCCAGGACACGGGAAAAGAGAAACCTCCCCACCCTACACACACAGTGACTCTTGTTTTGTTCAAAGGTGCTCTGTTCCCACAGTATACGTTGGCTGCCAGTCACTCTAGCTTATCCATGTTTTTAAAGCTGAAATCAAACTCACCACCCAATTCCCCCACGCTTTTCAGACAGACACAAAGAGTCCTGCTGAACCATTGTGAGGGCACTCCCCGGTCTAAAGAACCACAGCCCCACGGTGGAGAGGAGGACTCCCTCTCGGAAACAGACTCCAAGATTTCCCCAGCGCAACGGCTCCCACGTTCTCCCAAACGCCCACTCACAGATCACGTCCCTTCCTTCCAGGACTCACTGGGTGAGGCACGGGAGAAATACATCCAGCCAGGATCATGTGAATTCTGTCATTCGAGTCACCAGCTTGCTGCTGGTTAGAGGCAATTCGGAGCTGGCCAGTGGAGGAGAGAAACCAAGGTGGGATTTGGACACTGATTCAAGGCAGCCCATCCTGGTCCTCTGTGCCGTGTCACCCACTCCGCTGGGCGGCCTGCGACAGACGGGGCCTCTCCCTGTGCCACAACCCAACGTCCCATTCATCTCTGTCCCCTTCACACATACACAGTACACAGCTGGCAGGAGAGCAACCGACCAACGTCCACTGAATTGATAGGACCTGCTTCCACTAAGAAAACAGGGGCGAGGGCCTGGCATTCACCACGGGCTCTAAGGGACCAGAGAACCACCTGAGCTAAGGAGCCCTGAGACCAACCGTGTAGGTGGGGTGGGTCGGGGGGAGGGGAGCGGCGGTTGACAGACTGTAGGGAAGGCTCTTCCCAGACCCTCAGACACTCCTGCAGAGAGAATCATCGTGCAAAGTTAGAGATATTGACTATGAGTGTCCTACCTATGGAGGTTGAAGAGACTAAGATGAGAGTGAAATCAGAAATTACTGGATCAGACTGAACTGTATGTTCAGGTGTGAAAATGCCACTTCCCCTTTGTCAGAGGTGCTCAGAAACGTCTGCCCCATCACAGCCCCCTGGATACTGACCCCCAAGCCACTTCCCACTCACAGGCCACCGTTGGGGTCTCACTCATCCTTCTACACCCGCCTGTACACCAAATTCAGCAGGAGCAGGAGCAAAGCACTCAAGGTTAAAATCAAAAGAGGGGGGGCTTCCCTGGTGGCGCAGTGGTTGAGAATCTGCCTGCCAATGCAGGGGACACGGGTTCGCGCCCTGGTCTGGGAAGATCCCACATGCCGCGGAGCAGCTGGGCCCGTGAGCCACAACTACTGAGCCTGCGCGTCTGGAGTCTGTGCTCCGCAACAAGAGAAGCCAAGAGATAGTGAGAGGCCCGCGCACCGTGATGAAGAGTGGCCCCCGCTTGCTGCAACTAGAGAAAGCCCTAGCACAGAAACGAAGACCCAACATAGCAATCAATCCATCAATCAATCAATCAATCAATCTTTAAAAAGAAAAAAAAGAAACCATCACAATTAGCGGGATATTTTAAGGTATAAAAAAAAAAAATCAAAAGAGGAACAAGCAAAGTGAAGCGAAGAATTCGTTCTCTAAAAGCAGAGGGGCAGGTGGGGCAGCAAACAGGACCTGGGAGCGGCTTTGCTCATCCCAGCACCAGCCTCCACCCTCTCTGAACATCCCTTAGGGCCTCTTTGCCACAGTCAGAAGCGTAATATCTCCCAGTTTCACTGCACTCATTTTCAAGAGTAAATGTGTTTACGATGTCAGGATTAGAATGCCTCTAATTCTGGATGTGCATTTAATTTGCATGCTTCCTTCTCCCTGGGGTGTGGGGAGGTATTCCCAAAGAAAGTTTATTCCCCCTGGAAGGCTACTCAAAAGGATGCTCTAACTAAGCCCCGATGGAGCGCAAGGAAAACCCAAACTAGAGGAAAAATGAGCTCTGCCGCCCAGGTCTCCAGCTTCTCACCTCTCGAAAACCTTCGGAAAAGAGCACAACATGCTCAGGACACAAAGGAGAAGCTACACTCAGTTTTCCCAGCCAGAAGGGGGACAAACAACCTAGAGATTATCGGCTTTGTTTTGCTACATTGATGCGTTGTTTTCCAGGCCGCTCCCGACTTTTGTGTGAAACGAACAGCTGGGTCTAGGTGAGCTGAGCGCTGAACGGGAGTTACCCCCGGGAAGTTGCTGGAACACCCACCTCCCCCTTTTCCATATTGCCGGCTCATTTCAGGCTGGAAATAGAGAGAGGCCTCCCCCGCCTCTTGGGTCTGGCCGGATCCACAGGAAACGTCTCTCTTGATTAGACTCCCACTGAGCCCGGGGTTCAACTTTCCATCTTTCATTCCAACCCATACATCCCACCACTCCACCACGGCCCAGCCAGGGGGCCTTTGCAAACAAACTCGCCCATCCACATCCACTGTGGGCAATCTACAAAGCTCAGGCTAAGAATCAACCGTGCCTTTTTCTTGGAATCAAGACATTATCCTTTGAACCGCCAGGGAATACTCTCCGAACAGCAGATTAATCCTTATTTGCTTTTGGCAGTCACAATCCAGGGGTCAATTAAACAGAGCCAAGCTCTAATGCTCAACCTCTTTCCTGAACATTTACATGCGATCGTTGAAGAGGGCGTAGCATTCTCTCAGCCCCGTCTAGATGACAGCGCTGGAGATCACACTGGCCTTCCAGAGCCTTCTTTTTCCTAGGTTTTCCTCCAGTCTAGCACAAAGCGGGTTTCAACGCTCTCTCTCACTTGCAGGCATAGACAAAAGCAAAATGATTTAGACACTACTTTGGATGAGTGGGTGACAGTCACATGACACATCTGGATATTTCCTTTTAAAACAGACTTTCCAACTGAAATGGGATCCAGATGTTGTAAGGAAGGGCAGACATGTATCCAGTCCCCTTCCCAGGTGGTACCTACGGAATGAAGACTCAACTTAATATGACTTTTATGTGTACTTCTTGTTTCCCCTACTACGACGTTAGCTCCTCCGGACCTCGGGCACAGAGCACTTGGCTGCTACGTGGAACACAATGCTGAGCCCATGGTTGGTCCTTAAAAGCTGGTTCATCCAAGAAATCAAACAATAAGTGAATACAGTGAAGAAGGTTCAAATGTATCAGATTAAACCCCAATCAATTGTTCAGGAACAAAAGGTTTCCTGTACAAGGTTATGCAGATAGATTTAGATTTGGAAAATCTTGATCCCCTTGTTTACTAGGACTATCCATCAAGCTAACAGCCAGATTATTCCCCCCCCCCCTTTTGTAATAGCTGGCTATTCGAATGTTCCTTACATGGAAGCTCTATTTATAAAATCTTTATTAGATGACAAACTACATAGACAGCATTTCATATTTCAGAGATCCTAACCATTCTTTAAGACCCAACTCCAATAACTGGTGATATTTATTGAGCACTTACTATGTGCCAGACTCTGTTTGGAAAGTTCTCAGGCACTTACTCACTTTGTCCTTACAACCCACTGATTCCATCCCCATTTCATGAGTGAAGAAACTGGCTTGGTTGTTCCTTGGGCCTCCCCTGTCCCCTCCAAAGGAAAGTATTCATTTCCTCTTCTGAAACCCTCCTTAGCATGTTCTGTGCTTCTCTTATGAAACATATATTCTCCCACGAGCATGGAGAAATTCAGGCATCATCCTACCCGCTCTGCCCCACTGAAAATGGGGCTACCTTATCCCAGTGGTACTTATTCCCCAGGCAGATCCAACAACTGCTTATCAGAATCACCTGAGAAGTTTTTGAAACAGAACACAGCAGGGGCCTGGGCTTCACTCCCTAGAGAGTCTGGTCTTGGTGCTCTGGAACCTTTATCTTCAGAAAGCTGTCCAGGTGCTACTGACACACACCAGGTTTGAGGACCACTGTCTTATTCAACAGCTCACGGCCTTGCACTTCGTGGGTAATGAACAAAATTTATCCCATGAATGGATGGCTTAATGAATAACCCATTATTATGAGATGTCGTTCAAGATATTTCCAGTTGTTTTCCAAGTGGACACAGAACTACCCACACCCGAACTCTGCCAAGCCCCCGACCTAGCCCCTACCACTCCCTCCCGGCCCCCTTCCCTCATTCAGCTCCAGCCACACTGGCCCTGGGTACTGCTCCTCAGTTGTCCCAAAACATCTGCCTGGACCATTCTTGCCCGAGATTTGCATGGCTCCTTTCCTTTTTTTTGGCCATGCCACGTGGCATGCGGGATCTTCCCCAACCAGGGATCGAACCCAGGGCCCCCTGTGTTGGGAGCACGGAGTCTTAACCACTGGACCACCAGGGAAGTCCTCCTTTCTACTTGTATTCAGATCTTTCCCAAATGTCACCTCCTGAGAGAAGTGACCTCTGACTGCCCTCACTAAACTAGAGCACTCACCCCGGCCCCCCATCATTCTTTATGGTATCACAGTCCTTTATCAAAATTCTCATGGCCCTTAACACTAACTGACATTATATTACATATACTTTAAATGTACTGTGTGTTTCTTCCCCTTAGAACACACATGTCAAGGTTATCGATTTTTCGAGGAAAACAGACAAGCTTCCCCTGCTGTTTAAGTCTTTTTCTGTCTGAAGTGTCTCAGGGGAGTCTTGTCTCTCGTGACAGAAAGGAGGGGCGTAGCTGACTTTCTAGGTCCCTTCCAGGATCCAAAGTCTTAGAAAAAGGCATTTTTACAGATAGGAAAAAAGCTCGGACATCATCCAATGCAAGAGCTCTTTCTTAATCTGGAGTCCAGGAGTCCTTGAAGATGTATAAACTTCCTAAAACTGTGAAATTTCGTCCGCATGCATAAGCACAATTTTCTGTGGAAAGAACCCACAGCTCTCAATGGAGTTTCAAAGAAGCCTGATTTCCCAAACGAAAAGTTAAAATTCTCTAGGCAAAATCTTGCATTACGTAAGAGGAAACTGAGGCACCCTCAAAGAAGCAACTTACATGAGGTCAAACAGCTGGTTAGTGACAGAGTTCTAAGAAGAATCCACATTTGTTGATTCCCAAGCAGTCCCCCTCCCTCTGCCCCCAGCCACCCATGAGATGTTCCCATAGAAAGAGAGGACGCGTCCCTCACCACGCCGGATTGCCATCCTGGACCCCTGGACTCTCAGAGTAGCTACTCTCATGACTAAGCCTCTGGGCAAAAACACTGAAGCATGCCTTCCCCTTCCTAACAATTTCATTATTCACAAATTTGCGTGTAGTGAGGACATCAGAGGGCTCAAAACTGCCCTAAGCCTCTTTCAAATGGCATTTCATGCAAGGCAGTACAGGGCGTCGTCACATACCCTCACTCACCAGACGCCCTCAGCAAAGAAAGAACTCCTTTTCCTCCCCTACTGCTAATGGCTCCAATTTTCTCATGATTTTCTATAATGGTGAGTGCCAATGAAATATCACCCCCATCACATGTCCCACGGGTTATTCTTTCAACATCATGGCTTCTAAACCAGCCCTGTTGGAATGAAAAAAAAATAATGTCCACAAGCCATTTGGGAGGAGTGCAGAGAGGAAGGGCACGCAAAGAAATAGAGGGCAAGGGCGTACTGTAAGCTCAAACAGAAGCACATGATCTGTCCGCTACTCTGAAGAGATTTGCTGTATTCACGAAAGCCCTGCACGGTACTTTGAGGCACCACAGAAACTTTTCCAGTTAGGTCACTGCGCTGCAAGGAACAGAGACCCTCTCAAGTTACCCCAGGAAAAGGTCTGTTTTAGACCTGGAGTTGGAAAGCTGCTGAGAGCAAGGACAGCTCCAGGGCCTGGATTCCCCCGCTGCCTCCACCCTCCAGCATGCTGGAGGGTTTCTTTCCACACCTGTTTCCTTCTATCAATCAGCTTCCTCAGTTTCCATATGGTTTTTTCATTCATAACTTTGGCTGCCATGTGACTTCAGTCTGCCATGGATCCAACTCTCTCAAATGACATCCTTTCAGCTTTTGCCTCTGGGGCAAAACATTTCCTGGGATTCCTTCATTTGAATTCCCAAGACAGGGAATCTGATTGTTTCCACTTATTTCTTTGGGCCAAGATCTACGTCATTGTCCAGACTACGGATCGGCCTCCCTGGGGCAGTGGGCGCGCCCAGGCACCCATCAGCGTGGCCCCGGGAGTTGGATACTGAGTAAAACTTGACTACCTCGGCCTTCCCCAGGTCTTCTGCAGGGGCTGTGCCCAGACAGGTACCGGAATGACTGTCACACAGGCACTAAACCAGGCTGGTCAACAGTGTGCTTGGACCAGCATGTGAGAGCCAAATGTTAAATTTTCAAGAATTCTGAGAGCTCTTTGCTAATTCACCGGTAAGTGGAAATTGGCCACAGTGGGAGTATTTACACCGCAGACATTGGCAAATGCCACAAAAATTGAGGATTTTTTGGTTTTCCTAGAGAGCTCATTTGCCAGCGCACCTCTGCAGCATTAACGGTTAAAGAGGAAGAAAAACAAAATCAAGGTAAACAAGGCTTTCCAACAATCTGGCATAATCCACGTCATTTCCCTCTTCTCTTCAGCCAGAATGGACGGCTTCCTCACCCTCCACCTGCTACAAGGACCCGCCTTGCAGCCAGCGCTCAGGCTACGTCACATGTCAGCCTTCCCAAATGGCAATGCCCACCTCTGTCAAGTTCAACTTCTTCCCTGAAGCCTACCCATTTCCCTCTATTAGAACAACCTCTGCTTCTCTGAACTCCTGGAACCCAAAGTGTACTTCTCTGCACCCCTTTTCATGTTCAGCCTTTTACTATAGTTATGTCTGGCTTCATACTTTGAGTCCTTTAATTCATTTTAAACTTCCCAAGAATGGGATCTATGTCCATTTCTCTGGATCCTTCCAAGAGCCAACCATATACCTGTTCCTCACTTAGCTACCTGGTAAGCACATGGTGAACAAATACAGAACACTTATTTCCACAAGTCTGCCACTTACAATTCCACACCTGCTAACCCACGAGTTCCCCCAACAGATCTGAGCCCTGACAACTGAATCAGCAACAAGAGGATTCAAGTCTGGCAGGTGGCTAAAGGCGTGGATCTGGCGTGTATGTGAATTATGTTCGCTAGATCCAAACTCCTGTAAGAGAAGGGAAAAGTCAGGGATTAAACACGGGGATTAAACTTTGATCTGACAACATCAGAGTCACACTTCAAACCACGTTCAACCCCCATCTCCCTTTAAGCCTTTGGGAAAAATGACTGGGAGCATTAGGGGGAAAATCTCAGAACTAGGAACCAGATGAAAAAGATCACAAGTTCACTGTCAAGTGGAGAACATTAGTTCTTCATGTCATGGATCACGTAACAGCCTGAAGAGTATATAAAAGCTGCCAAGAAGTCAGAAGGAAAACCATCAGATTACAACTGGCATGTGAAGAAAAAGGCCAGGAAGAAATGGGCTTCTTTGCCCCAAAACTTTTTCTGGACAAAACCTCCTGAGTAAGTCTTCAGGCAGAAAGCTCAATGGCATGTCAACTTTGGATCCTGGCATTCTGGGGTCCATGAATGTGGCCTTACCAGCAAGGCTTAATTTGCAGTAGTATTCAAAAATTGAAAATTCTTCACACTCTGAGAATTTGGAAGGTAGAAAATATTATCTCAGGAATTCCCTGGCAGTCTAGTGGTTACGACTCCGTGCTTCCACCCGTGCAGGGGGCACGGGTTCGATCCCTGGTCGGGGAACTAAGATCCCACAAGCCGCACGGCACGGCACGGCCAAGAAATAAATAAATTAAATTAAATTTTTAAAAAAAGAAAAGAAAATATTACCTCTAGTTTACAGATGGAAAAACTAAGCTAAAGAGAGGCAAGTCACTTGACTGTGTCTGTAACAGACACTGAAACACAAACCCAGCTTCCTAATCCTGGTTTCAGTACCTCTCGGTTCACTTCATTCCACCCATCATCCCTCCAAACCCTAATGCCCTAGAATATAAAAAACAAGTGACTTTTGTGAAATGGATAATTCCTGAAGCTTAATCCAAACACATGGTGTGAAAACTAGTTTAAAAAAAAAAATTCTCAGAACTAAGGCAGACAAAAGAACATGGTAGGGTGACCATTTCAGCAAGAAAACAAGCTCTCTAATCTTCCCCAAGTATAAAACCCTGCCACTCAAGGCTGCTGATAAAAGCAAGAAGATAAAGACATATTATGGCAGAACACATGTTTCATTTTAGATATCATCTATATTTCCTCCATCTGTCTTTTCTTGATAGGAGTGGTTTTAGGAAGATAGGACCACAGAGATGCTGTACTTTCCTAAGACTTTATAACTGGTAGCTAAAGCCTCCTCAACGTGGAATTTTGCTCCCTGGGATCTAAAAGAAATCCATCTAGAAGTAAAGAAGGGAACAAAGAAAACGAAAGCAGAAGTTCACCTGTCCAGATGTCCTCCCTAACACACTCTGATTTGATCCTTAAAAATTTAGTCCTTTGAGCAACAAATGAGGGGCTGTTTTCCTGGTCTAAAATCAGCTTTAGGGACCTCCCTGGTGGTCCAATGGGTAAGACTCCATGCTCCCAATGCAGGGGGCCCGGGTTCGATCCTTGGTCAGGGAACTAGATCCCGCATGCATGCCGCAACTAAGAAGTCCGCATGCTGCAACGAAGACCTGGTCTGGCCATAAATAAATAAATAAATTAATTAATTAAAAATTAATTAATTAAATAAATAAAATCAGCTTTAAATCAGAATCAAAATGTCCAGAGAGAAAGGTGATGGGATGATGGTTTGCTTCAAGGAGTGGGCCATTTGCTTCTGAAATAAGCCATGTTGTCACATCTGAACTGAGCAAGCAGGCACATATCTAATTCAGGAAAGGAAATAAGAGACAGATTCAAAATTTCCAAGGCTCTTGGCTTAGATCAGAGCTCAAACATGAAAAGAATTCTTCTACAGGCTCAAAAGCATTTCTGAATTTGTGAGCTTACAAAGAGACCTCCCTGAAGCTATCAAGCAGTTTGAAAACAAGCTTGAGTGACAATCCTCACGTTGCAAAAGATGAAGCAGGAACCAGCCTCTCTCAGGGCATGCAAGGTTCTTCTTGAAAAATGATTCCAGGGACTTTCCTGGTGGTCCAGTGGGTAAGAGTCTGCGCTCCCAATGCAGGGGGCCCAGGTTCCATCCCTGGTCTGGGAACCAGATCCCACCTGCCGCAACGAAGATCCTGCACGCCACAACTAAGAGTCTGCATGCCACAACTACAAAAGATCCCGCATGCCACAACTACAAAAGATCCCACATGCCACAACGAAGATCCCACGTGCCACAACTAAGACCCAGCCTAGCCAAATAAATAAATAAATATTTTTTAAAATAAAGTACATTAGGTCTCTAAATCATTATATAATCGCTTTAAAAAGAAAAGAAAAAATTGATTCCAGAGTATTCTAATGCAGACAACTCTTCAACTGAAGTAGCTACCAGTCTTCTTTAAGGAAGGCTACAGGCCCACAAGATAGTCATTCAGGATTCTGTCCTCAATGGATTCCTATTTTCAGATTCTATGATAATCTGTGTGGTAGGACCAGAAATGGCTGGCCTAGGGCTACTGGTCACAAATGTCTCTGAGTTCACGAGGCTGGAGATGACGTATATTGTGGCACTCTGTCAGGCCAAAGCGAAGGCAACCAGCCTGTCTGAAGCCCTGTCCACTCCATGGATTTTCTATACGTTCCTTATCTTATATAATAACCACACCATGGGCCCCTGGAACATAACAGGTGCTCAGAGAAAAGTCATAGGGAGTGCAGATTCAAATTCCAGTTGGCCTGAGTCAAAACATCCATGTTAATGAGTCCAGTTAGTTATGTGTGAATTTATTATTTATTTATACCTCTTAGGATCCCAGACTATTCTAAGCCAGTAAGAGAGTGCTACCTAAAAGTACAGGAGGGAACTCTCTGGCAGCCCAGTGATTAAGACTCAGTGCTTTCACTACCGTGGCCCGGGTTCAATCCCTGGTCGGGGAACTAAGATCCCGCAAGCAGTGTGGCACGGCCAAGGAAAAATAATAATAAAAATAAATATCCAAAAAAAAAAAAAGTATAGAAATAGAGACAAAAGTCCCATCACCCAGAGACCTCTAGGAATTCAAACATGTTCCATGGAGATTCTTGCGAGACCAGGCCAGGTCCAGCCTTAGGGGTTTTGAAATTGGAAATACTAGAATCTAGTCTGGACCTCTGAGGATGGGCTCGGCGCAAACCAACCTTCCCTACTTAGGAATCAAGCCTGCTCTGCAAACAAGGGCACCTGATTGCCAGGCCAGCCTACTGTCGGGCAGGCTCCCGCCTAGTGAACTTTCAGATAATGATTACGTACTGCCCACTGTACCAGGAAGTGTGCTAATCTTATTCTTACCTTCTCACTTGGCTGAGAGCCTTCTATGATTTCACAAAAGCAAAGAGTAATAAAAGTTAGTAGGCTTGGACTTCGAAATTCCAAACCACTAGAAGCTGCTCTCCAAAACTTCACTCTGTAGCAAATGGCTTTTGCCTCCACCTTGACGACTGTAATTTTAAGCATGGCTTGGCCACAAGGCACAAACTATAGTCTGCAGGACTGTAAATAGTAACCTTTCTGATGTCAGCTTACCATGTGTTCCCGAGCAAATCAACATCTGCATCTCAATCTTCTTTAGTAACTCAAAACACGATTACTTTTTTTAAGGCATGTCATATTAGTGATGCTGTTAGACTACAGAAATTACACACACACACACACACACACACACACACATGTTCTGTTTCATTAGTGAAATACTTTATTTTATGTAACATAAGACCAAGTCTTGTGTGCGCACCGGGATGTCCATTACCTTAACAAAATAGGACTGTGCATCATATCTTATTGTCTTCAAACAGATAGAGGAGTCAAAGTCTGAGATTTTACCCACCATAAAATAGCCATTTAGATCCTAAAACAACCAGCAAATCAAAATGAGATGTGATTCCACGAGTTTTAAATCTTAGGATTATAAAGAGATGGGACTGGTATAAACATGAAAATTCCATTTTGCCCTTAACTGAAGCAAAATCTTGGATTTGGTTTTGATGATAAGCAGAGAGAAAGAATGTGTCGTAAATAATTAACTGAATTGTAGAAAGCAAAGTGTATTCAATCACGGATGGTCATCAAGAATACAGGAAGGGGGCTTCCCTGGTGGCACAGTGGTTAAGAATCTGCCTGCCAATGCAGGGGACACGGGTTCCAGCCCTGGTCCGGGAAGATCCCACATTCCACGGAACAACTAAGTCCGTGCACCACAACTACTGAGCCTGCGCTCTACAGCCCGTGAGCCACAACTACTGAGCCCACGTGCCACAACTACTGAGCCCACGTGCCACAACTACTGAAGCCCGCATGCCTAGAGCCCGTGCTACGCAACAAGAGAAGCCACCACAATGAGAAGCCCGCGCACCACAACGAAGAGTAGCCCCCACTCGCCACAACCAGAGAAAAGCCTGCGCACAGCAGTGAAGACCCAACGCAGCCAAAAATAAAATAAATTTATAAAAAAACAAAACAAAGTGGTTGCACCAATTTACACTCCCACCAGAGCATGAGGCTCCCTATTGCCACACATTCTGCCAACAGTTGGAATTTCTGTTTTTTTGGGTTGTTTGTGGGGTTTTTTTCCCCCAATTTAGCCCTTCTGGTGGGGTTGTAGTTGTCTAGCACTACGTTTGCATCTCTGTGATGACAAATGGAGATCAACACCTTTCCAAATATTTACTGAACTTTGGATTATCATTTTTTGTGAAATGCCTATTCAAGTCTTTTTCCCATTTTTCTATTGGGTTACTGTTTTCTCTTATTGATTAATAGTTCTTCACATATTCACAATAGGTTAGATATGTGTATTGGGACTGTCTTCTTTCTACTCTGTGGGTTGTCTTTTTAATCTCTTCTTAAGGGTGTCTTTCAGTGAACAGAAGTTCTTAATTTTAATATGACTCAGGAGAATTTGTTTTTCTTTTAAAGTTAGTGTTTTTTGTGTCCCTTTAAGAAATCTCTGCCTACTCCCAAGTCAAGATGTTCTCTTATGCTTTTTTTTTTCTGAAAGCTTTCACTGTTTTACCTTTCAGACATTTGGAATCAATTCTTTATATGGCATTAAGTAGGAGTCCAGTACATTTTTTCAATATAGATAACCAACTAACTCAGCACCACTTTTTGAAGAGATCAGCCTTTAATCACTGCATGCCAGTGTCATCTTTAGCAGACACTCTGTCACTGAGTCTGATTCTTTTTAATGGCTGTATGGTGTTCCATTGTATGCATGTTTCATAAGTAACAACCCATGCCCAACTGATTCCCATTTAAGCTGTTTTCATGTCTTTACTATAAAGAATGCTGTCATGAATAATCCTGTCCATATAGCATTGCTCACATGTGTTAGTATATCTGTAGGACAAACTCATAGAAATGGAGTTGCTAAGTCAAAAGGTGTGTGCATTTTTAAATCAATATTTGACAGAGGTTGTACCAATTTTAATTGGATTTTCAGATCACGGCGAACTGCACACACAGTATTATTATCAGACCCAGTACAGGGGCTTCCCTGGTGGCGCAGTGGTTGGGAATCCTCCTGCCAGGGCAGGGGACACAGGTTCGAGCCCTGGTCCGGGAAGATCCCACATGCCGCGGAGCAATTAAGCCCGTGAGCCACAGCTACTGAGCCTGTGCTCTAGAGCCTGCGAGCCACAACTACTTAGTCCGTGTGCCACAACTACTGAAGCCCGCGCGTGTAGAGCCCGTGCTCCACAACAAGAGAAGCCACCACAATGAGAAGCCCGCGCACTGCAACGAAGAGTAGCCCCTGCTCACCGCAACTAGAGAAAGCCCACGCACAGCAACGAAGACCCAGTGCAGCCAAATAAATAAAATAAACAAATAAATTTATTTTAAAAAAACAATAAATATTTAACTATGCTTCTAGTATCCACTGATTGAAAAATATGTATATAACCATGTAATTCACAGACACTGTGCCTCAGGACCTAAGAAATGGAAACTAACCAAAGTGAATCATGCTGTCACGCTCTGAGGCGCAGGTTCCTCTGCTTAACACAGTAAAGAGCAAGGGCACCTGCTATCTGCACATGGTCTGAAGGAAGCTCAAAGCTAAGGGCAGTCAGGCCAAGCAGCCTTACCCAACCTGCTCCCAGGTCAAGTGTTCAGAATAAAGCATCATCATTTTGTTCAAAATACAAGTCTAAAAGAACGCCAATGGGCTTTCACTTCCAGGTCAGCACTATAATTATAATCCCTTATGATCAATACACAATCCTCCCTTCGCCCATCAGCACCTTGTAAACCATAGTAACACCTGCTCTCAAACATGCCTGTAACGCCATGAGAATGTCACGCTACTTATTGATTTTGCGACTGACATCATGTCAACACCACAGTGCTGAGGACCAAAGACACGGGGCCCGCTGCCGGCCTGAGACATTGTGACCACCACAGAACGCACAGCATGACTTCCACTTTGCAGCCTCAAACCTCTGAAAACACTTGCTTCCCAGAACGCTTCAAAAGGGGAAGGTGCTGAGCAAAAGAAACCATCAACGAAATGAAAAGGCAACCAACCGAAAGGAAGAAAATATTCATAAATCATACATCTGATAAGGGGTTAATGTCCAAAATAGGTAAAGAACTCATACAATTCAATATCAAAAACAAAAAAAAAACAAACAATCCAATCGAAAAATGGGCAGAGGATCTGAATAGACATTTTTTCAAAGAAGACATACAGATGGCCAAAAGATACATGAAAAGATGTTCAACATCACTAGTCATCAGGGGGAAATGCAAATCAAAACCACCAATGAGATAGTACCTCACACCTGTCAGAATGGCCTATCAAAAAGACAAGAAAAAAAAAAAGAAAAAAAAAAAAAGACAAGAGATAACAATCATTGGTGAGGGTGTGGAGAAAAGAGGACCCCTGTGCACTGCTGGTGGGAATGTAAATTGGTGCAGCCACTATGGAGAACAGTACAGAGGTTTCTCAAAAAAATCAAAAATAGAACTATCATATGATCTAGCAATTCCGCTTCTGGGCATTTACCTGAAGGAAACAAAAACACTAACACAAAAATATGGAATAACCATAAAAAACAAGGAAATCCTGCCATTTGCAATGACATGAATGGACCTTGAGGTCGCTGTGCTTAGTGAAATAAGTCAGAGAGAGAAAGACAAATACGCTATAACATTACTCATATGTGGAACCTAAAAACAACAACAACATAAATACAGAGAACAGACTGGTGGTTGCCAGGTGGGCGTGGGGTTGGGGGAGGAGAGATTGGTGAATGTGGTCAAAAGGTACAAACTTCCAGTTATAAGATAAATAAGTCCTGGGAATGTGACATACAGCATGCTGACTACAGTTAACAATACTGTATTGTACATTTGAAAGCTACTAAGAGAGTAGATTTTTAAAGTTCTCATCATAAAAAAAGAAAGTAGGGCATCCCTGGTGGCGCAGTGGTTAAGAATCCGCCTGCCAATGCAGGGGACACGGGTTCGAGCCCTGGTCCGGGAAGATCCCACATGCTGCGGAGCAACTAAGCCCGTGACACAACTACTGAGCCTGTGCTCTAGAGTCCGTGTGCCACAACTACTGAAGCCCGTGTGCCTAGAGCCTGTGCTCCACAACAAGAGAAGCCATCGCAATGAGAAGCCCGTGCACTGCAATGAAGAGTAGCCCCCGCTCACTGCAACTAGAGAAAGCCTGTGCGCAGCAACGAAGACCCAACGCAGCCTAAATAAATAAATAATATAATATAATAAATAAATTTTAAAAAAAAGAAAGTAATTTGTAACTCTGTGGGGGTGATTGATGCTAACCAGAGTTACTGTGTGATCTTTTCACAATATAAACAAATATCAAATAATGATATTGTACACCTGAAACAAACAGAATGTTATATGTCAATTATACCTCAGAAAAAATGGGGGGAGATGATTTAATAGCTGGATCTTATTTATCACAAAACCTCCACCTGGAAAAAACCCAGGGATGACACAGCCTTCCTCCTGTGTGGAGAGAACTTACTCTTCAGAACCTTAAGTAGACGTGATAAAGAAACTTGCTTTCTCCAGAGTTATGAAAAAAAAGGAAGCAGCTACAAGACAAGTTAAGACAAGCAAGACATTTGCTACTAGCTCTGGGATTTTGCTGAAGTCATTTTATGCCTCTGGGGCATATTTTTCCAATAAAATGAAGTGTTAGCCAAGAGGTGATACATATAGAATCTAGCTCTTAATCTTTTATGATTCTAGACACAAAAGGGCAAAGAAGTTAGATTTCTATGACTTATTCTTATAACTGGTCTCTGGCAGGAAGGCTGGGGAGTGAGAGCCCTCTGGTTCCAGGCTCACAGAAAGTACAAATAAAGGACAACGCATCCTGCCACAGGTACACAGGTAACAAACCAGTCAGGGGGATGCATTCACCTTGGGTGAGTCAGCAAACAGCTATTTGCAAGAGGGAGTCAATCTCTGCTGCAATTTCCTTCCCTCGAGTTTTTTTTCTTTTTTAATTTTTTTTGAAATAGTTGATTTACAATGTTGTGTTAGTTTCAGCTGTACAGTAAACTGATTCAGTTATACATATATAGATCCTTTTTTTACATTCTCTTCCATTATAGGCTGTCACAAGATATTGAGTAAGGTTCCCTGAGCTATACAGTATCAAGTTGTTTTAAAAGACAAGAAGTAGACAACCAAGGTTCTTAGAGGGTGTCTTGGGCGTCTTCCAGCCCCATGGGGAGCGTGGAAATGTAAGAGAAAAGGGCACAACCCAGAAAGGTGGACGGATCTGAACGACAGCAGCTTTGCGATGGCACGGAGGTTTGTGAAAAGACAAAGATCACTTTTGTCTCTTGCTTAGGAACTAGCTGCCAGCAATTCAGACAATCGTTTGAGTGAGCTGACGGCCAGCCCAGGCTCTGAGAAGACGTGACCTGGACACCACTTGGAAAAATTAAATTAACTCAAGCATCCTCTGCTTTTGCTCACCCAAATCTCTGCCTCAAAAGCATTTCTTAGCCTGATCTCAAAAGCACTTTTTTAAGCTTAAAACTAAAACCCTATTATTCCTGAGGTATGCTGGAAGCTAATACTTATAAACCAAGGTCAAAGGACTCCCAAAGGATTTATCATAGCCTTTAATGTCCACACACAGCGGACATTTCATAGGTGATTTTACCTATTTGATGAGGGAGAAAACTATTTTTCCCTCCTTTGAAGTATTTAGTGAAAAACAAACTATGTGACCATACTCAAGTTCGTGGGCCATAGATAGGGGTCAAATTCTATTATAATTCTATTCTATTACAACTCATTTTGAAGAACTGAAATGAGTTATAAGAGATTTTGACCCATATTCCTCTTATTCTTTTGACGGTACTAAAATATTTTATATGCATAAAGTTATTGTGTTATTATATTGGGTACTGCTGGAGAAAAAACTAGAAGTTGGAAAATTTTTCCTTTATGGAAAAAAAAAATCATTGTAATGAGATTTGATTCGTTACCCTCAAACCCCACTGGTTTGTTTACGAAAATTTAGATGAGGAGAAAGCACAAATTAAGTTTCAGCTAACATGAGGGCAGATAGGACCACTACAAAAAGCCTTCTGTAAATTTGGACAGACTAAATTTTGAGTAACTACTACCTTTGCTTCAAAGCCCCCGCCAGTACTCTAAATTACTTTTCTTCTCCACGTTACTTATGATCTCATATTTTTTGTTTAATTACCCTGTGTACAGTATAGATGTGCTTATCGTAAGGCATCTCAACTCCTTTTGGGTAATGGGAAGTAACGAATGAATTTAAATGCCTTGTTTCTTCCATTAGATTGCACTGTTCCTTTCCAACTCGTGCTCAACGCACTAATCCAATGAGTCAGAACCTCCTAAACCCAATATTCACCACCGTGGTCAAGCCTTTTCTTTCCATTTAGCCAATCCTACAACACGTTTTCCTCCAGGAAGCCTCCACAAATAATGAAGAATAAAAAGGAACAGCAGCAAATTACCATTGTTCCCTTCCCAAGAATGCATTATTTAGGATTTCAATTCCTTTCCCACCCCATGATGCTCACACAATCCTTTGCTTAAACAGTTATTAAATCTTTTATCTATTCTTTAAATGTTCCTTTTCTTATTGCATTTTTTTTTAATTTTATTTATTTACTTATTTTGGGCTGTGTTGGGTCTTCGTTGCTGTGCACGGTCTTTGCTGTGGCGAGCAGGGGCTACTCTTTGTTGCGGTGCGCGGGCTTCTCATTGCAGTGGCTTTTCTTGTTGCGGAGCACGGGCTCTAAGCGCACAGGCTTCAGTAGTGGTGGCTCGCAGGCTCTAGAGCGCAGGCTCAGTAGTTGTGGCGCACGGGCTTAGTTTTTCCGCGGCATGTGGGATCCTCCCGGACCAGGGATCGAACCCGTGTCCCCTGCATTGGCAGGAGGATTCTTAACCACTGCGCCACCAGGGAAATCCTTCTTACTGCTTTTGACTGTATCTCATTGGAAGTGCACGTAGGGCAAAATATTCCATAATGTGGGGGAAAATTTCCTCTTCCGGCACACAGGACAAAGTTAGGTAGATAACGGCATTCATTTATTCCTTCATCATTTATTTACTGAGGGCTGACCACGTGCCAGGTGCCATCCCGGGAGCGGGGGGGACACCAATGAAAAGGATAAAGTTCCTGTCCTCATAACTCTATATTCCAGTATGGGAGAGAGACAGTAAACACAAACAAATAGGAGAATTAGGGAAAAGGAGAGACATTGAGAGGTTTGGGCAAAGATAGTAGTGTCTTTAGTTGGGGTCCTCAGAAAGCTCTAAGGAGGGATTATTCCAACAGACACCTGAATAATACAGGAATGTTATTCCATTTTTAATTCTTTTTTACCTAACTAGGGGTTGATCCTCATTATTCGCAGATTCTATGGTATTTGTGAATTCTCCCACTCACCAAAATTTACTTAACCCCCAAATCAACACTCCTGGTGCTTTCGAGGTCATTCCCAGTCGTGTGCAGAGGGGCAAAATGTGACATGCAAGTTCCCATCTGAGGTTGGACAAGGGGACACTGCCTTTTTGTTTCAGTTCTCATACTGTAAACCAAGAGTCCTTCGCGTGGTCTTAACTTTAGTGCCATGTTTTTCTTATTTTGTGCTTTCTGTTAGTGATTTTGCTATTTAAATGGTCCCCAAGCATAGTGCTGAAGTGCTGTGTCATGTTCCCAAGCCCAAAAAGGCTGTGATTTACCTTACAGAGAAAATGCATGTGTTAGATAAGCTTCCTTCAGGCTTGAGTTTACATATAGTGTTGTGGGCCGTTGAGTTCAATGTTAGTGAATCAGCGATGTAAACCTTCTGTTTAAGGTCTTTAAACCTTAAACAGAAACACACATGACATATGGTTATATGTTGATCAGCTGATGAAAATGTAACCAGAGGCTCACAGGAACCTGACCTTGTATTACCCCTAGGAGCAGTGGTAAAATATTAGCTAAGTCAGTGTTCTTGGGGACTTTACAGAACATTAACTACCACAAATAATGAGAATCCACAGTATATCGAAGAGAAAGTTTCAGTTGGGCACCAGCCTCCTCCCTCTTTAATGGAGAAAACGGTTTGATGGCCAACAGCATGGAGCCAGAATCCAATATACTGCTATTTTATTTTTGTTGCCTTTATTTTTAAGGTTGCCACTTTCTGTAGCAAGTGATGCTGGTTCTCCTTTAATGGTAGGAATGTAAGGTTTTCTTTTTCAATCACTGTTTTTTAAGTAAAAACAAAAAAAACAGGCAACATAAAGAAAATATTAAGTAAAAAACAACAAATTCCACTTATATGTGGAACCTAAAAACATGATACAAATGAACTTATTTTCAAAACAGACTCATAGACTTAGAAAACAAACTTACGGGGCTTCCCTGGTGGCACAGTGGTTAAGAATCTGCCTGCCAATGCAGGGGACACGGGTTTGAGCCCTGGTCTGGGAAGATCCCACATGCCGCGGAGCAGCTGGGCCCGTGAGCCACAACTACTGAGCCTGCGCGTCTGGAGCCTGTGCTCTGCAACAAGAGAGGCCGCGATAGTGAGAGGCCCACGCACCGCGATGATGAGTGGGCCCCGCTTGCCGCAACTAGAGAAAGCCCTCGCACAGAAACGAAGACCCAACACAGCCAAAAATAAATAAATAAATAAATAGATAGATAGATAGATAGAAAAGCAAAGCAAAGCAAACAAACTTATGGTAACCAAAGAGGAAAGGTAGAGGGGGATGGATAAATTAGGACTTTGGGATTAACATATACACACTACTTTATATAAAACAGATAATCAACAAGGACCTACTGCATACCACAGAGAACTGTACTCAACATTCTGTAACAGCCTATATGGGAAAATAACCTGAAAAGAAAGGATATATGTATATGTATAACTGAATCACTTTGCTGTACACCTGAAACTAATGCAACATGGTAAATCAACTGTACTCCAATATAAAATAAAAATTAAAAAAATAATAAATTCAATGGGGAAGAAAGAGATGGTTCGTTCAAAAGTAAGTCTCCAAAAGTGAGTATATAAGATAGTCCTTTGGGACTCAAGAATAAAGTATCAGAACTTTTACTAATATTTATTTTTATCTTAAAAAAAATAAAGAAATTAGGCTCTAATACTTACGAACTAACAAAAAAAAAATAACAGAGAAGGCAAATGGGTAAGGCAATAGGCATGAAGCAGCTACACAAGGGTACCTGGTGTAAAAATTAATACAGAAACAGAAACGTCAATTAAAATAGAGTCAGGAGGCCAGAAGTGGAAGCCGTGGCACCCTACAGGATAGCAGAGCCCAACAGGAAGAAAGACTTCCCCTTCTTGCCTGGCAAGAGCTCAGCCAGTGGGAGCCTGTCACAACTCAGCCAATGAAAAGCCACTATACTTCAAACACTCAATTCCTCCAATGGCCTCTTTGTTTACTACAGCCTTCCCAACTTCCTTTTCCCCTCTATAAAAGAGTTCTCCTCTCCTGGTTGCAGGGATTTGCATGTGGCTTGCAGATGCACTGAGGGTTGCAAACCCTGAATTGCAATTCTTTGCTGATTCTGAACAAATCCATTTTTTGCTGGAGAACTAACTGGCAGTCTATTTGTTTCAGGTCAACACTGGACATAGCAGAGATCAAGGTGACGGATGAACAAGTGAAGTTTGGGAAACACATATGGAGTTGATTTTTGGCTTAGGAGTGAGATTATATGCATATGGATGAAAAATTTATCCTGTATGAACCTTAGTTTTCTTATCTGGAAAGGAGACAATGTATGAGAATTACAGCATTATCACAATGATTTAATGAAATAATGTGTAAAGCAGCAGTGTTGAAAGTTTTGAGTCTCGGAACCCCTTTAACACTCTGAAAAGTTATTGAGAATTCCAAAGAGTTTTTGTTTATGTGGGTTATATCTATCACTATTTATCATAATAGAAATTCAATCTGAGAAATTTTAAAAATACTTATTCGTTAATTAAAGTAACCATAATAAACCCCAATACATGCTAGCAATATATATATATATATATATATATATATATATATATATATATATATATTTTTTTTTTTTTTTTTTTTTTTTTAGATCAAACTACTTTTCCAAACAAAAACACTTAGAAGAGCCTCTGGGAAACTATACTGTATACTCACACGAGAACAGAGTAAAGACAGGCCAATAATATCTTAGTATTATTACCAAAAAAGTTTTAACCTCATGGGCCACCCGAAAGTGTCTCCAAGAGCCCCACATGTACCTGGGACAGACTGATATAAAGGGCTCAGAACAGTGCCTCTCATGAGGTAAATGCCTAATAAAGATTAATTCTCTATTCCTTTTATTCTCAGCCTCAATGTTGTTAGAACATGAATGTATTAGGGCAAGGACTTCTTCAATTCATTACAATTGTATAATATCTAGCTTGGTCATGTTACTAACTGGTTCTGTAACTAACTAGCTGTGTGATCTTCATAGCCAAGGATTCTTAATCTGTGTTCAAATTCAGAGGATCCATGGACTTGAAAAGGGAAAAAAGCTACATCTCTGTTTTCTGACACTCAGCATTTACTTCAATGATGACCAGAGGCAATAAACCACAGGTGTACTACTGATGCTGGCCTCAACTGAAATCACAGGTGTCTTATATATAAATAGATAACCAACAAGGGCCTGCTGTAGAGCACAGGGAACTATATTCAATATCTTGTAACAAGCTGTAGTGGAAAAGAATCTGAAAAAGAAAAGATATATATACATATAACTTTGCTATACACCTGAAACTAACACCATTGTAAATCAACTATACTTCAATTAAAAAATAAATTAAACTCTCCTACACTGTTGGTGGGAATGTAAACTGGTACAAACATTATGGAGAAGAGTATGGAGGTTCCTTTAAAAACTAAATGTAGAACTACCATATGATTCAGCAATCCCACTCTTGGGCATATATATGGAGAAAACAGTAATTTGAAAGGATATATGCACCCCAATGTTCACTGCAGCACTATTTACAATAGCCAAGACATGGAAGCAACCTAAATGTCCATCGACAGAGGAATGGATAAAGATGTAGTATATATACACAATGGGATATTAGTCAGCCATAAAAAAGAATGAAATAATGCCATTTGCAGCAACATGGATGGACACAGAGATTATCATACTAAGTAAAGTAAGTCAGACAAAGACAAATATCATATGCTATCACTTATATGTGGAATCTAATAAAAAATGATACAAATGAACTTTTTTACAAAACAAAAACAGACTCACAGATCTTGAAATCAAACTTACGGTTATCAAAGGGGAAAGGTTGAGGGGGAAGTGATATATTAGGAGATTGGGATTAACAAATACACACTACTATATATAAAATAGATAACTAACAAGGACCTACTGTATAGCACAGGGAACTCTATTCAGTATTCTGTAATAACCTATATGGGACAAGAATCTGAAAAAGAATGGATATATGTATAGGTATAGCTGATTCACTTTACTGTGCACCTGAAACTAACTCAATATTGTAAATCAACTCTACTCTAATAAAAAGTTTTAAAAAAAAAATTTTTTTAAAGAAATCACAGGCATTTTCATATATTATGGTTACTACAGATATCTTGAAAAATTGTATATGCTCATCACTAATTCAAAAGTAGGGTAGTTATTATGCATTAATAAAGAAGCACATATATTACAATATCACAAATTTTCGAAAACTATCTTGACAGCTGTAGTTCAATACAGGTGGCTTCAATTTTCAGTCCTTCATATTTGACTTTATGCAATTAAGAACATAGTTCTGAGAAAGGGGGCCACCTTAAGGGTTTAACCTGATTGGCCAAAGGCATTCATGTAACCAAAAAAGTAAGAACAACTTATGTTAAGCAATTCACTTTACCTCTTTAGGCATCAAGTTCCTCTCTTCAAAAGGGAACTGAACTAATCACTCTCTGAGACCAAATTCCACCCCTCCAGCCTAGAGTCTATGGAACACGGTGCCCGTGGTGAGGAAGAACCAAATGGGGACCCACCGCACACCTCAGTGCATTAACAAAGCACTACAAGAATCCGGTTTTGGTTTTTACACTAACATTTGAGAATCTACAAAGTTCAATGCTCTTAGACTAACTGGGCCTAGCACAGCGAAATAGTCGAAAAGCTAACAGTGAAGCAAATATTCCCCCAAACTACCTTTTATCACAATATAAAAACACATAGGACAAATCCCACCAAACAATAATGAATGATTTTGCAAAGCCTCCATCATCAACATAATCTGGGTCTGTTCTTAATAGAAATAGCTTGTTTGGGAACAGACTTAATAAATGTTTCGATAAATGTATCACTAATGTTTGCTTAACATCTAAATAAAAGTTTTCGACCTTCATATCTTAAAAACACGCAAAATGAAAGAAAGAATAAAGGAAAAGAAAACAAGAAAAAAAAAATGAAGGGAGAAAGAAAAGAGTTTTCCAGGGCTGTGGGGCAGCCCTCAGCACTTCACATCAGGGCACTAATGGCCCAGAAGTTTAAAGAACTAAGTCTGTGGTCCTCTCACCCGATAACCGACAATAGGTCATTTAAGCCCACCTGATGCTAGAGGTTGAGTCAACAGTTGAAGAACTAAGAAAGCCCAGACAGGTTGCATTTCAGTCCCTGTAGAAAAATCTAGCTGTCAGGGACCGCCAATAAGTGGCACCAAGATAAGTAGAGACAGCTAGCTTCACCGTGCACAATTCAAACTGAGATCAAACACTACTCTCACGCAGAGTAGCTGTGAGTCATTAAAATGCTTCAAAACGGCCATCACATGGTTTCCTTCACCCAGAAACGAAATCTGTCCAGCAGACCCTCAGAAAGGACAATAATCCCCCCACCATAAGCCCAAGAAGCCAGTTTTCCCAATCATACTTAAGCAAGTCTGTCTACTCCATGCCTGTTTTCTCAGCAGCACATCTCATTTTTTTTTACTTGCAAAGATAAAGACGGACTGAAGGCTCTCGCTTCATCCATCTAACAGAACAAAATAAAAGTCATATTGGAGTGAATGAGATGCTGAAACCTAATGGGGAAACAAACTGCACTAAATCATCATAGAAATTAGGTTGGCGCTTTAGAACACCACCCCAACGCCAAGGACAACCAGTTCCTGAATGCACGCTCCATACTGGTATCCCTCTCGAGTCACAGGAATACAAAACCATAAACTTCTGATTCCCTGAACCAAAGGATAAGTAATAAAATGTAGGAATGGTGAGGAAGCGGCGTAAAGGTTATGAGGTCCGGGGAACACCAAATCTGAAGGAGGCAGTGGGTAGGGCTTTGAGGCCTGGGTGAAAGGCCGGATTGTGGGATGCAGAGGTGGGAGGGCACTCTGAACAGGGGACAAGCACAGGGGAGCAAAGTCCCAAAGGAGGGACTCTCCATGGTATATTGCACAAGAGGGAGAAGGGCAGTGTCTGCGCCGGAGGGTTGATGAAAGAAGCTGTGAGAGATATGGTTTGTGAAGATACTGCTGCACTGGATTCTCAGAACCTTGAAAACTGGGCTCAGTTTAGACTTTACCCTGTAGGTCAAGGAAGGATTCCAAGCAGGGAGGTAATATGAACAACCATGTGTTTTAGGAATAAACAATGGACATTGATCTCATCAGCTCATCTGTCCTAACAGTGGGCCCTTGTGTCAAATCCAGATTAATCAGAACCTATTGTGTCTAGTGAAATAAGTTTCCCAAATTATATCCTGGGGCAATTTTGCTGCCACCTATGCTTTGGAAATGCAATTCACTTTTCTTGTCTGATGATAAATAAGACTCTAGAACAGGAAAAAAAAAAAGAAAAATTAAAAAGAGAAAATACCATCCTTGTTCCTATGACTATGGCAATAAAACCCACATTTTTCGGATATGTTTGCATTAACTACGCCAAAGTCATGATAGTTTTGGAAAGCGTTTCTCCTGTTAAACAAAATTAGAATTGATAACTTTTTTGTGAGTAGTAATTATTGATTAGGTATTGCTAAATCTACTTTAATTTAGGAGTTAGTACCCAATAACACTCACAAATAAAGAAACTGACTCCATCTCATTTCCACAACTACTGGCTACTTACTGGCACCTGATGAGGAGCCCCTGTGTGAAATTTCATGACCAGTTCATGAAGGGGGGGGGATGGTCTGTAGCAGAAGTAATGACATGCACCCATTTCTGAGTTACAACCATAAGAGAGTGCAAGGATTCTAAAAGAAATTTAAAGGAAAGAAAGTTTTTGCAACAGAGGGAAAACAAGGAATTATATGCATGTTATTATATACACACACATATATACATAAAGAATCACAATCTAAAAGTAATCAATGTGAGAAGGTTGGTTTGTTTTTTGTAACTGACTACAGAGTTGAAAAGCACCTAGAGATGTTAAGATACAGTATCTCTGAAACAGACATAGTCGTCAGAAAGCATAGGACAGGTTCAGGGACCTCTCCCTAGTAACCACTGAGGTGAGGAAAAAAACGGGGGCGGGATGGGAGTGAAGTCGAAGACTAACTTACAAATAGGCCCAATGAATGACCCTGACAGGAAGTGATAAAATTCTCAACACACACAACTGTGTTTATTACTAGGGAATCGCACCCAAGCCTAATAGCCATTGTAATCGCCCCGCTAAGTGGCAGTCTTCCCACAAGACCTCAGCAACCTCGCCCCTTGATAAAAAGTAGGACCAACGTTTTTCACCTGGGTCAAAAGCCGCTCATCCACTGTTTCGGATCGAAACTAATACAAAAGCAATTCCCCACACATCCTGGGGGCCCTCCAGCACCGCTGTTACGAATGCCAAGTGCCTAGCATGGGACCTGTCACAGTTTTCTTAATAAAATGTCCTCGATCTTATCCCACGACGGGATCGGAATTCAGAAGGCAGTCTGAAATCCTCTCCATACACGCTCCGGTAGGGGATGACTGTCCGCACAACCAGCCCCGGGGTTCAGCCTTCCCCGTCCCCATGCCACACACTTCCTGTCGCTTCCATCACCTCCACACAACTTGAGTTTCCCGATCAGTTTACAACTGCTATCGGGATCCCAGTGCCTGGGAGGAACGAGGGGAGGGCGGCTTCCTACCCCCAACTCTTCTCTTTAGGTTTCAGAGAGAACCTACGAAGAAGGAGGGCAGAAAGCACTGGGGCAGCCAGCCGACTTCGCGTTCCGCCGGCCTCGGCTGGTTACAAAGTACTGAATGAAGCCACACGGACAGGGAGGAGGGGGGCGAGCACCAGAGCGGGGTGCCCCAAATGAACCACAGGCGAACGCCCTCACTTTGCACGTTTCTACGCTGCAAAGCGCTGCAGCTTTGGGTTCGGGGTCAGGAATGCCGGTCCCGGAGCCCAACTGCACTTTTAGGCACCCGGATTCCCCAAACCCAGGATGACTTCCCCCACGGGGCTCCCGGAGAGGGCTCCGACTCCCACCGCCCGCTCAGTGGGACGGCTGCAGCTGGAGCCGAACCCTGTGGGCGCCCCCGCGGGCAGCGGGAGACGGAGCCGGGTCCCGGGCAGGCGGGCACCGAGTGGCCCGGCGTCCGCCGCCCAACTTTGCGCGGGGCAGGGCCGCTCCCGCGAACTTGGCGGCGGCCGGGTCGGGGCGGGGTGGGGCGAGCACTCACCAACTCCGTACTTCTGCCTCTTGGTCGGAATCCAGCGGGCCATGGCGGCGACCTCGCCCCGCGGCAGCGGCGGCGGCGGCGGCGGCGGCTACAGCTCCCAGGGCTCCGGCTGCCACCGCGCCGCGCTCCTGCGCGCCCCGGACTCTTCCGCCATGTTCCGACAAACTTCGCCCGGCCCCGCGCGCCGTCTCCTCGCGGCGCTGCCCGCGATCCGCTCCGGCTCCAGCCCCGGGCCGCGGTCACCTGCTGGGCCCGGCGGCCGCGCCGCCGTGCGCGCCCCTCCCGGCGCCGCCCCGGCCCCTCCCGCCGGCCGCGCCCTCCGCCCGCCGAGGCCGCCTCCGCGCCCCGACCCGCGGGCGCCCGGCCTCTCCCGCCGGCCCGCCCCGGACACCGCGCTCTCCCCGGCCGGGGCCGGCTCCGCCTCGCGCACTTCCCGGGAGCAGTTCCCCAGCACAGACTGGGGTACAGTTTTTTCCTTCTGGTGTTTTGCTTTTTTCCCCGCCTTCCGCACCCAGACTAAACCCCTTGGATCCCAGGGGGCGGGTTCCCCGCCGCGGGTGTCGGGAGGGCTGCGCTGGAGGCGCCGGGCACCCCCAGGCGGGGCGGCCGAGGATGCGGGGTCCTCTCCCACCGCGCGCGCCGGAGCATCTGGGGGAACTAGGATGAGTGAATAAGGAACTAGGATCTAGGATGGGTTGTTTCTCGCCCCCGGGGCACCCGCAGTGCCTGGCACTCAGCGGGCGCTCAATAAATATTTGTTGAATGAATGAGCAGTTGACTACTGCGTTCACCCCCTAGAGCTTTCGCTGACACCACGAGAGCCGGAAGCCGGACTCCAGGGCAGACATGATCTCCTGTGGCCACCGTTTATAGCCTTCAAAGCAGGAACATTTGTCTTCTGGTAAATAGAGAACTCACGCAAGGGAGCCGGGCTCCGCAGAAGTATCAACTAGTTTCCGAGGGGAGCCTCTGTGGGAAAATTATGTAGAGAGCCCTGACCTGGAAATCCTGTGCTCCCGAAACACCCGGACTCTTCCCCAGCTGAAGATATTCAGACCCAGCTGAAGAAATTCAGACCCTCATGCTCAAGGGAAAAGCCCGCCACAAAGACCTTTTCCAACAGCCCAGCGGCCCAAAGAGCGTCCCTGCGGAGAAGAGGCACATCCAAGCCTCTCTCGTTCACTAGCTGTATTGTTGGGACAAAGAGCCAAACGCAGGGACTGCTCATTTGAACTGCCCTAAACTGTTGGCGTCCTCTGAAAACTCTCCTCCTGGAGCTCACTTCCTCCTGGAGAGACCTCAAGGATGAAGATCGGATCTGAATCCCAGGCGGGGGTGGGGCCCCTTGTTACCTCACCCTTAGAAGTAAAACCTCAGAGTAAATTACCAGCTGATTTATGTTCACCGTCTGAGAAACTGCCTCCTGAAAGACACTGTTTTGTCCTTGTTGTCTATGAAGGTTTTCTTGTCTATCTGGAACACGAAAGGAAAGGAAGATGAAATCAACGTGTAGTAAAACAGAGTGAAACTTCACTGAAGACTTAGTGCATTTAACTTTGCTAACTTTTTGCAAAGTCAGATCTGAAATTTTTTTTCAAGGTCTTGTTCATGGTGGGTAACTCCTAGGGCTTCCTTTCTTCTCCATCACCAAATTGGTATTTATTCACCAAGTGCAATGATAATTTAAGAAATCAGTCACTTGGGACAACATCCAGAAGGAATTCACCATCTCTCCCCCAAATTAATTTTCCTCTGCCAATGACATCATGATTAACCTAACTCCCCAGGTTAGGTAATTTCTTTTTCTTTCCATAAATATTTATTAAGTGCCTACTAGGTGTCAAGCATTGTTCTAAGACTGGAGGCACAACAGTGAATAAAGAAAAATCCCTACCCTCATAGAGCTTACAGTCTAGAAGAGGAGAGTAAGACAGTGAACAAATTATGCCAAATGAGGCTAAGCCTGTAAAGAAAAATCCAAAGCAAGGAGGATCAGATGTGTGTGTTGGAGGGGGCCGTGCGCTGCAGTTTTATATCGAGTGGTCTGGGAAGGCATCTCTGCTAAAGTGACCTTGAAGTGTAAACCTGCTCAGGAAGTGAGGATTTCAGAGGAAAGTATTCAGACATCAAGAACAGCAAATGCAAAAGCCAGGGGGCATATTTGGCTGGTTCCAAAACCAGGGAGGAACAGCAAGGATTCCCGGGTGGCAAGAGGTGTTAGTAAGGGGCAGAGAATGGGAGGGAACTTGTTCCTAGAGACATAGGGTGAGCCAATAAAGCAGGACCCTGAAAGGCATAGTGAGGACTTTATATATTGCTATGAAAAAAGTTTGGGGGATGTTGAACCAAGCAAGGACATAATCTAACTTGCCTGCTGTGGGATGAATAGACTGTAAAGACACAAGGGAAGATGCAGGAAGATCAGATGGTTGGAAGGCTATTTCAGTAGTTCAGGCAAGAAATGAAGGTAGTTGGTTGGGTCCAGGATGGTAGGGGTGGAGATAGAAAAGAGGTTCTTGACATAGACTGAAGGTAGAAACAACTGGAGGGTAGTGTGGGCAGAAGGGGATTTACTGAGGCTTCTGGACCGCTCAGTGTACTTTCATCAGCATATGTTTTTCAAAAGTTTGGTGGATCTATCTATCATCTATCTATCTATGTTTGTATTATTTAAGAGCCTCGCTGTATAGGCTTCAGGGCCTAGAAACTCTGGATCTTGCCTCCTTGTGTGAGATACCAGATGGGTCAAGGATAACCCTAAGGAGATAGGAATGGGTGATCCTGGGTCTGTTCGCCCATGTGCAGTAAAGCAATCTACCGAAACCGGGTCGTGGTGAAGGAAAGTGCAGCATTTATTGCAGGGCGCCAAGCAAGAAGTTCAGGACAGCTAGTGCTCAAAACACCTAAATTCCCCATGGGTTGCATCGAAACATTTTTAAAAGGCCAAATGAGGGCGGGGCATCCCAGGGTGTGTGATCAGCTCGTGCACAATTCTCTGATTGGTTGATTGATGGTGAGTTAACAGGGCGGTGTCACAGGGGTTAACATTATCTATCTATCCTTAGGCTCCAGTAGGCCTGGGGGCTACGTGCTCTTGGTCATCAAGTAGTTAACTTCTTCCATTTGGTGTGGGTTTTAGCATCTGTAAAACAACTCAGGAAATGTGCATCAGACACAATTATCTGGGTACTTCAGAGAGGAGCTATAGCAGGGCACCTGGGGGAGGGGTCTGCCCTGGGAAGGCCAGTTATACAACTACTAAATAGAGCTGCCATTTTCTTGGTCATCTGTGATATCTGCCTGTCTTCACCTTTTATATCCAAGTTGTCCTGGATTGAAGTTTTCCTTTGATATTTCCTTAGGACTCACTTCACACCTTCCTCAACTCCAGGTGGACCGTTTGGAGCTTAAGTATTTTGCGCTGTGGAATAGGGGCATCGTAGAGTTACTTCAGTCACCTGTGTCTGAGAAAATTGGATGACCGATGTTCTGTAACCACTGGTGTATTTTAAATTTAATACCTGTCAGAGTGTTAATGCGCCTTCAGTAGCGCTGGATTTCTACCAAAATGATTTCAGCTGCCTCCCCCCTCCCCCAACACACACACAATCCAGCCCGCCCCCCGCCCCTCCCCCACCACCTTGAATTGGAGGATTTTTGCAAAACTGGAGGTTTGAATTTGGATGCTGGATATTTCAAGTGTGACAATAATTGCAATAAAAGGGTTGGAGAAAAATGGAAATTTTTAGTTACAGCTTTCAGGATGTTTATTCTTTTTCCTCTGAAGACTGAAGTCCACCCACTTTGTTATATCAGATGTTTAAATCCCGATTTGAAAATCCATTTAAATCATAAAAGCAGAGCTATTTAAAGTCTTTTATTAAAATGTGGCTTAAAATTAGAGAGTCAACTAGATGGGTGGGTGGAATAACAGCAGGATTCCCAGAAATATCCTTTTCTTTTTCCTCTGATATCTTTTCAGAAGAAACATTAAGCGTATTCCACAAGCAGGGATATTTAGACTCCAAAACCCACACAAATACACTTAAGCACTCACAAGTGCTGGCATGCTCTGTTAGAAGGTGCCTTGGAGAAAGAAATGAGGATAAATGAACTTGGAGACTAGTTTGACATGAATATTGTGACTCTCCCTGACAGTGCCTAAGAGAATAGATGGATGTGCAGACAGCTGTCAAGAGCCTGGCTTCGGGGGCTTCCCTGGTGGTGCAGTGGATAGGAATCTGCCTGCCAATGCAGGGGACACAGGTTCGATCCCTGGTCCAGGAGGATCCCACATGCCACGGAGCAACTAAGCCTGTGCGCCACAACTACTGAGCCTGCGCTCTAGAGCCCGCAAGCCACAACTACTGAAGCCCGCGCACCTAGAGCCCATGCTCTGCAACAAGAGAAGCCACCGCAATGAGAAGCCCACGCACCGCAACAAAGAGTAGCCCCCGCTCACAGAAAGCCGGCGTGCAGCAACGAAGACCCAAAGCAGCCAAAAAGAAATAAATAAATAAGTTAAAAAAAAAAAAGAGCCTGGCTTCCTCCTTTGATTACCAGGTTTGTTTTGCCAAATCTCGCTGACTTAATTGCTTCTCTCAAAGAAGCTATGGATTCTGTTAAAATCTTTTTTTTTTTTCTAGACCGAGGAGGCTCATTCTTTGATCCTACATATGAGTAGTGTAGTTACTAGAACTATTAAAAAAAGGGTGGGGGGGATATATTTGACTCTAAACACCACTTTGCAATCTTCTAAGGGCAAACGCTTTGGGACGGGGTAAGCCAGGGATGGGGTGATGCATTGTAATTTGGGACCCATGAGCTAAACTGGACAAAGGAACAGGTCTCTACAGCCCCAGAAAAACCTTTTTCCTCTTCAGACTCACATCACTATCTATTCTCTGCTCCCAAATGCTTTGGTGAGCGTCTCTGGGTCTGTCCTTGCCTCTGCTCTGTGGCTTTGGAGGTCCAGTTTCTCTGATGAATGGTGAGATGATGGTCAGGGTCTAAAGCTAGTCACATCCTCATCCCCATCACTGTGAGACTTATGCTTGGTGAGCACTTTCGTAGCAGAAAGCTTTTAGCTTTGTTTCTAGAATGCTCTTTGCTGCAAATATCTAAATGTGCTCCAAGCCCCCCTTTGGGAGAAGTTGATGACATGAGCAATTTGAAGTCATTAGTTTAATGAAAACAGGGTTGATCAATAGGGAAGAAAAAATGAAAACTACTTGACTTTAAAAAAAAAAACTATATTTATATATATCTTGAAAAACATATATATATGTTGAAAAATTATCTCCATAAAACTGTTTAAAACAAGAGACGATGAAAACTAAGAAGCAAAATGGAAAAGTTAAGATGTAAGCTTAAGTAAAAATAATTCAACTGTATATACCATAATATGATTGTAACTACATAAAATTATATATTTACATGGAAAATGACTGTAGAGAAAAATGGAAAAAAAACACATTTTATTCAACCTTCTTCAGAACAAAATAAACAAAAGAAAACTACTTGGTTGCTGAGATTCCCTGGACTATGTATTATAGAAAAGCAGGAAATTAAATGCCTAAATTTGACTTTTATTTGGGACAGGAGAGAAGTTTCATTCTGCAGCCCCTTTGTAAGAAGGACACTATTCTTATATTGTTTAGGTGACTCTCATAATCAGCAGATTTTTCTTTGAGGTCAGTTAAGAAACAAATGTTTGATCCAGAATTTTTATTTAGTACCAGACAGATTTTCCACGGTCACCAGCTGTAGTGTAACAACAGTAATTAACATGTATGGCCTGTGCCTGGTACTATTCTAGTTCAACTTGTTTAATCCCCACACAACCTAATGAGGTAAATAGAACTGTTGTCATCCCCACCTTACAAATGTGAAAATTGTGGCTCACGACACATTAGGGTATTGCCTACATAGTTAGTTAGTGGCAGAACTACATTCAAACCCCAGGCAGACTGGCTCCAGGGTCCATGGTCTAAACCAAGGGTCAGTGAACTTTTATTGTAAAGGACCCATACATGTACTTTAGACTTTGCAGGCCTTATGGTTTCTATTGTGACCACTCCACTCTGCAATTGTAGCAGAAAAGCGGCCATAGACAATACATTAAAAAATGAGTGTGGCTGTGTGTCAATAAAACTTTATTTGTAGACTTGGCATTTGAATTTCATGTAATTTTCATATGTCATGAAATATTATTCCTCTCTTGATTTTTTCCAATTATTTAAAAACGTAAAAAACATTCTTGCAGGCTGTACAAAAACAGGTGGTCGTCAGCTGGATTTGGTTTGAGGGCCATTGTTTGCCAACCCCTGCTCTACGCTATGACTGCCACCCTTCGAAGTGCATGGGAAGGTGGGAGGGTGGGGTGTGGTGGGGGGGAGAGGTGTTGGGGAGGGGGCCTCCAGGAGAAGGAGTGGGGAATGAAGGAGGCACTGATGTGGGACTTACCCACCAGAAGTCTGTTACATAAAGATTTGAGAGAAGCTTCTGGAAGAGAAGTGATTGGAAGAGAAGAACTCCAGGTAGCAAAGGTTGCCTTAGAAATCAGAGGATGGGGCACTTCTGAGAACAGTTGAGTATCTGTTTTGGGGAATCGTCTACTGGCCTAGCCCCTCTGAACTCTATTCTAAATGATGGAAACTATGAATAAAAAAAAATAACTAAATCTCTGTAAGACAGTAGCACATAAACAACTGCTTTGGTACCCATTGAACAAGCAGACTTCTTAAGAGGGGAGGGAGGCAGGTTCATTGCAGCATATTCACAGTAGCCAAGATGTGGAAATGACCTAAGTGTCCATCGAGGGATGAATGGATAAAGAAGATGTGGTATATACATACAGTGGAATATTATTCATCCATGAGAAAGAAGGAAATCCTGCCATTTGCAAAAACATTGAGGACCTTGAGGGCACCATGCTAAGTAAAATAAGTCAGCCAGAAAGATAAATACTGTATGATCTACAAACTCATAGAAACAGGGAGTAGAATGGTGGTTGCCAGGAGCTGGTGGGATAGGGAGTAAGTGGGGGTGGGTCGGGGAATGAGGAGATGTTGGTCAAAGGTTACGAACTTGCAGCTAGAAAATGAGTAAGTTCTGAAGATCTCATGTACGGGCATGATGACTATAGTTAACAATGCTATATTATACACTCGAAAGTCGCTAAGAGAGTAGATCTTAAATGTTTTCACCTAGACTAGGTAGAAAAGCGTATGATAATTAATTATGTGATGCGATGAAGGTGTTAGCTATAGCTGTGGTGGTAATCATTTCGCAGTATATAAGTATTGAATCAACATATTGTATACCTTAAACTTATACAATGTTATGTGTTAATTATATCTCAATTAAGCTTGGGGGGAAAAAGAGTGGAGGGAGGCGTTCTCATAGCTGTCCTAGTAGAAATGACAGTGCCGCCTGGCTGAAGTCATGGTGCTAAAAGGACATGTGAAAACATGTGTGAAAAGATTTGCAAGGCCTTGTAGATACTGGTGACACCACCTGGCAAAGGTCAGAGGAGAAAATAAAAGAAAACTGGCCAGAGTATTGTAAGGACTGAGATACATTCTGGGGTTTTCCAGAAATACTTGAAGGGGGTCTTGTCAGGGAAGTGAGAGTGTTGAAACTATAGAACCAGCACGAGACAGGTAATCTTTTTTTCAGCTTACTGAGATATAATTGACATGTAATTGTACATATAAGGTGTAAAATGTGATGATTTGACGCACATATACATTGTGAAATGATTCTCACAATAAGATTAGTTAACACCTCCATCACTTCACGTGATTACCATTTGTGTGTGTGTGTGCGTGTGTGTGTGTGTGTGTGTGTGTGGTAAAAACATTTAAGGTTTACTCTCAGCAACTTTCAAGTATATAACACATATAATACAGTATTGTTACCTGTAGTCACTATATTGTACATTAGATCTCCAGAACTTATTCATCTTATAAGTGGAAGTTTGTACCCTTTGACCAACTTCTCCCCATTTCCCACATCCCCCAGCTCCTGGCAACCACCGTTCTACTCTCTGTTTCTGTGAGTTCTTTTTTTTTTTTTTTACGATTCCACATATGAGTGAGATCATATAGTGTTTGTCCTTCTCTGTCTGACATATTTCACTTAGCATAATGCCCTCAAGGCCCATCCATGCAGTCAGAAATGGCAGGATTTCCTTCTTTCTCATGGCTGAATAATATTCCATCGTCTATATATACCACATTTTCTTTATCTATCCATCTGTTGATGGACACTTAGGTAATTTCCACACTTTGGCTATGGTGTATAATGCTGTAATCTATATGTGAAGTGCACATATCTCTTCGCTATCCAGTTTTCATTTCCTGCAGATACACACATGGGTAATATTTTTAACTGCTTTTATGTTCATTAGCTCACTGAGATTGGGACAGCTAGTTGCTGTCTTCTACTGGTCCTTGGCCTCAGAATTCACGTTTTAGAATGTCAAATCTTTTTATCCTCTTGGGAGAATCTGCATTTAGCATAGAGTTGTTACTGCCACAATGAAAGTGACTCAAGGTTTTAGGGATTGTTCATTTGGATGGTAAGATTTTAAATTTGGATATTTTGAAAGTTATTCTTTGAATCAAGCAAATACATGCTTGCAAAGCCCATGAATGATAGCTTAACAACAAACCTTTAATGTTAACTTGTAGGCAACGTTATGGAAGTAGTTTTTCTTGCAGAGCCTTCAATCACAGGGTATGGCTTCATCTCAGGATTCTTTTGCATCATATTTGGGCAATATTCCTGAAATCACTTCTTTCACATTAACAAGTTATCTTTAAATACTTTGCAGCAATCACCTGGCCCAGCTGGATCAGGAGGATAGCGCCCTGGGGTTCCTGACTTAGACAGTTTCTTAGTCATGTTACTGTGGCATACTGTTCTTATTTAAACAAGTCCTTGCCTCCATAAAATGATGCCTCAGGGTTTGTTTCTCCGAACGACTCATATCACATACGCAAAAAGTCTCTTAGGAGGAGAAATAAACTCACTCATGTTCTTTCTGGAGGCAAACTCCATTTAGAAATGATCTGACCGTTAAAGTCTGTCCTTATTAACTAAGGGCTCGGCCCACACTTCAAGTGCCAAGAGAGAGCTTGGCCCTGGAAATTATGTTTTGTTTTGTTTTTCTTAATAAATTTATTTATTTTATTTATTTTATTTTTGGCTGCGTTGGGTCTTCGTTGCTGCACGCGGGCTTTCTCTAGTTGTGGTGAGCAGGGGCTACGCTTCGTTGCAGTGCGCGGGCTTCTCATTGCAGTAGCTTCTCTAGTTGCAGAACACGGGCTCTAGGCATGCGGGCTTCAGTAGTTGTGGCACGTGGGCTCAGTAGTTGTGGTGGACGGGCTTAGTTGCTCTGCGGCATGTGGGATCTTCCAGACCAGGGCTCGAAACTGTGTCGCCTGCATTGGCAGGCGGATTAACCACTGCACCACCAGGGAAGTCCAGAACTGTGTTTTGATTTCTCCTGTAATTTGCCAAAAAGACCTCACTTGACTTCCTATTTTTAAAATTGTCATTGTAATTCATGGTCTGGGTACAAATGTTAGAATTCTTCGGAATGGTGTATTATTTGAAGATAGGAAAGTCTTGTTTACCTAGAATGTGAACAACAGGAAAATTTAAATGGCCATATATCTTACTTAATGATCTTAATGTAAGCCATTTAAAGTAGAAGTATACTGATAAAATGAATAGATCTGGAGTGAATCTAGTCAAGAGTAAAAGAAAAATGTAAATACTCTACACACAGGAATATGAAAAGATACAGGACCACAGATGTAGAAAAGCAAATTTATAAGAGACTATGCTGTATAGTTCTTTTTTTTTTTTTAAATTTATTTATTTATTTATTTTTGGCTGTGTTGGGTCTTTGTTTCTGTGCAAGGACTTTCTCTAGTTGCGGCAAGCGGGGGCCACTCTTCATCGCGGTGCGCGGGCCTCTCACTGTCGCGGCCTCTCTTGTTGCGGAGCACAGGCTCCAGACGCGCAGGCTCAGTAGTTGTGGCTCACGGGCCCAGTTGCTCCGTGGCATGTGGGATCTTCCCAGACCAGGGCTCGAACCCGTGTCCCCTGCATTGGCAGGCAGATTCTCAACCACTGCGCCACCAGGGAAGCCCTGCTGTGTAGTTCTTAATTAATAAACTGTAAAAGTCACAATGAAAGACAGAGTTCACTAGGAAAATGTAGGTGAACAAAATTGAGCCAAGAAGTAGAAAATCTGAGCTGACCAAACAGCATAGAAGGCGTGGAAAATATGGTCCAAATATTACATCTAAAAAATGTGCCAGCTCTAGATAGAAAGGCATATACTTCTGTATATTAAAAGAATAGATCACTTGAATGTAATATTAACTATTCCATAGAAGAAGATGTAATGCTTCCTAATTTATTTTATGAAACAACATAACCCTGGCAGAAAAACTCGTTAAAATGTAGAAGAAAAAATATAAATGCAAATTTATATTTGTACAAAAACAGCTATAAATAGAGATGCAAAATAAAATATTAGTGAATCTCATTAGGCGCTCAGTGAAAAGAACAATGCAGAATGACTTAAGTTTTATTCTAAAAGTGGAAGGATGGTTCAGTAGTGGGAAATTTAGCAACAGAATTTATCTCATCAAAAGGTCTCATGGACTTGAGGATATGGGGAGGGGCAGTGGTAAGATGTGACAGGGTGAGAGAGTGGCATGGACATATATACACTACCAAATGTAAAATAGATAGCTAGTGGGAAGCAGCCCCATAGCACAGGGAGATCAGCTCGGTGCTTTGTGACCACCTAGAGGGGTGGGATAGGGAGGGTGGGAGGGAGGGAGATGCAAGAAGGAAGAGATATGGGAATATATGTATATGTATAACTGATTCACTTTGTTATAAAGCAGAAACTAACACACCATTGTAAAGCAATTATACTCCAATAAAGATGTTTAAAAAAAAAAAAAAAAGGTCTCATGGTGGGGAGGGATAAATTGGGAGATTGGAATTGACATATACACACTACTGTATATTAAATAGATAACTAATAAGGACCTACTGTATAGCACAGGGAACTCTACTCAATACTCTGTAATGGCCTATATGGGAAAAGAATCTATTTATTTATTTTCTTCTATTTATTTATTTATTTTTTGAGGCATGCGAGCTCATCGTTGTGCTGCGTGGGCTTCTCTCTAGCTGTGGCGTGCGGGTTTTCTCTCTCTAGTTTGGCACACGGGCTCCAGGGCGCGTGGGCTCTTTCCTGGAGGCGTGTGAGCTCAGTAGTTGTGGCGCGTGGGCTTAGTTGCCCCACGGCACGTGGGATCTTAGTTCCCCGACTGGGAATTGAACCCACATCCCCTGCATTGGAAGGCAGATTCTTTACCACTGGACCACCAGGGAAGTCCCTGAAAGAATCTGAAAAAGAGTAGATATATGTACATATATAACCAATTCACTTTGCTGTACACCTGAAACTAACACAACATTGTAAATCAACTATACTCCAATAAGAATTTAAAAAAAAAAGGTCTCAGAGAAAAACCAAATGATCATCCGGATAGATGTGCAAAAGTATTTGATAAAATTAACATTCATTCTTGATCCAAACTCTTAGTCAACTAAGAATAGGATATACATCCTTAATTTGATGAAGAATATATATTGGAAACCAGCAGCTTGCATCACACTGAAGTGCAAGTTGTCATGTAGTCCCATTCACCAGAAATAAGAAATTAAGTCCTCAAACACCATCATTAGATTAGTATTCAGGACTGCTCTGTCCAACGCAGGGAAATGTGAGACAGGAACTGAGGAGACCAAATTGTCATTATTTGCTAGTAGCGTAACTGGCTAACAGAATCAACAGTGAATATTTTCAAATAAATCTGAATTTTATCATAACTCTTCTCTCTTGTTTTGATGTCCATGTGAGGGGACCTCATGGGCAAAAGAAAAAAAAAAAGAAAAAAAAAAATTAGGGCCATTTCATGAAATTTACTACTTGACTATAACACACGTGACATTTCAGTTTCTACAAAGTTTAGTTTTCTCCTTAAACTTATCTGTCTTTAAACACAGAAGAGAATTTAGGTTTAAAGTGATTCCACTTGTTACAGAGAAGCTTAAATAGGTCAACCCAATTGCTGTTATTTTGTCACTAGTGTATGCTCTTGGAGGGAATGAGCCTTTCAGTGGGCTGCAGGACGTCACTGTGAATTCCTCCCCCAATGCTGGTGTCACTGTTCCCCTAAAAGGCATTAGCAGGACCCTCAGAGCTCACCTCCCAGCCCCGTGTGAGCTGACAGCTCCGCCCTTGTGGTCGATCTTTCTTAATACCACCATTTGTGCTCTGACCACAGAATAATGGTTGCAAATGAGACTCCGGGGTGTGGTTGCACGAATATGTTTGCACAGAGCCTGTGTTTGCCTTCAGTTGGCTCTGAGTGAGCATCTTGCTGTGAGGGACTGAGTTAACTCTTAGAGGGTCTCTAAACTCTGTAATGCAAGGGAGCCCGGGGCCATGTCACAGTTCAAGCCTGATGCAACCAAATAAAGTCAGACTTGTGGCTTCCTAGCTGGGCTAGAGAATGACCTGCTGTTGGTTGCAATGGCAGCAGCATAGGAAATTAGATACACCAGGATATTGTGACAGCAATGCAAATTGAATTGGAAAATATAATGATCACTGCTGCTGAATGACCCATGAGCGTATCCATCAAGCAATTTAAAAATGATTTCAGGGCTTCCCTGGTGGCACAGTGGTTGAGAATCTGCCTGCCAATGCAGGGGACACGGGTTCGAGCCCTGGTCTGGGAAGATCCCACATGCCGCGGAGCAACTAGGCCCGTGAGTCACAACTACTGAGCCTGTGCGTCTGGAGCCTGTGCTCCGCAACAAGAGAGGCCGCGATGGTGAGAGGCCCGCGCACCGCGATGAAGAGTGGCCCCCGCTCGTCACAACTGGAGAAAGCCCTCGTGCAGAAACGAAGACCCAACACACCCAAAAATAAATAAGTAAATAAATACATTTATAAAAAAATAAAATAAAATGTTACTATTAAAAAAAAAATGATTTCAGAGTCATTGGTACTTTTCCTTTTGCCACGCTCAAAGTCTTTTCTTCAAACATTCCTTCTAATAAATGTATATCCTATTGTATTCTGGAAAAGGGGGCTTGAACTTTTCTTAGGATTAAAGGAGACCACAGTTGTAAAATATTCTAATTTCAATGCCCATAGGAAACAATACAGTCAAACTTAGAGAATGAATTAGAAAGAGGGCAAAACTTCAAAATAAATTTTAAAAATTTCATGAAATCAGACCACGGCAATTTGTGTCTGCATTAAAAATACTAGGGCTTCCCTGGTGGCGCAGTGGTTAAGAATCCGCTTGCCAGTGCAGGGGACACAGGTTCGAGCCCTGGTCCAGGAAGACGCCACATGCTGCAGAGCAACTAAGCCTGTGCGCCACAACTACTGAGCCCGTGCGCGTAGAGCCTGTGCTCCGCAACAAGAGAAGCCACCACAGTGAGAAGCCCATGCACTGCAATGAAGACCCAATGCAGCCAAAAAAAACCCACACAAAACAAAACAAAACCAAAAAAACCTAAAAATAGAAATAATTTACTTTGCTATTCTACTGAATAGCCTACTAAACCATAGAGGGATAACAAAAATTAAAAGATCAAGGGGGAAATGCTCCTATTTCTGGAAAAGAAAGCCAAAAATGAATGCTTAAAAAAAAAAAAAAAAATCAGGGGGACATGTAGTCCCAGATAAATATGGTACTAGTGCCACCTGCTGTTTTAAGGATAAATTGCAGCTACCCAATAGCTGATCTGTTCTGAATATTCAGAATGTTTTAAAAACCTGCTCTCTCATGGCAGGAACAGGGGTTTTATGTTGCTTTCAATATTACCAGTTACCCAAATCTTACTAAGCTCTAAGAATAACTGTGATAAGAGATTTACATACACCCTCTCATTTACTTGTTGTAGTAACTCTACCAGGTAAGTAGTATTTTTATCCCCATTATATAGGTGAACAAAATAGAGCTTGAGAGTCACTAAGTAACTTATCCAAGGTCAGGTATGTGGTGAGTGGCAGAGCCAAAGTTGGAACTTAGACTATCTGATCAGAAGCTAACCTTAAGGTCGTTATTCTGCCTTTTTATCCTATGTTGCTTTGTATTGGGAGCTCCCTTTTGGGAGATCTTTCAGAATATGTTTCCATCACTTCAGCCTTGGTTTACCAACTTCAAAAGGGTTCATACAGAGAAATGAATTATTATAAAACATGACTAGAGCAAAGAAGAGGGTCTTTTCCACTTTAATAAAAAAATACTTATCAAGTTTCAGACCTTTGTATGACTTTGTGCAAATTTGCTGTCTGACACTAATAACTTGTACATTTTCAGAGTACCACAGTTTAGCTATAGGAAGATGGGTCAGATTTTCCCTGAAAGGAGCCCCTTAGACTGAGGATTCCACAACCATTGCACTTCTATCAGGAGGACAAGCATGGCTTTTGGTCCTTATTCTGTACATACGGCTTATTATTATCAAACCTTCTTTGGTTATTGTATGCAGCTGCTAAGAGCACTTAACACTATCTTCTAACAAATCCCAGCGTTTGTGGCTAAATATAATGTATTTTGTGTCCAAGTTTTAAAAACATAAAGCAGAGAGGGATGAAGCAAATGGAAAAGTATAGCAGTAGATGGCGTCCAGTAAGCAGAGGGGAAAAGTGGAGGGAGACACCGGCCGGGTAGCAAATCCCGTGAGAGGAAAGAAGCAAAATCAGAAGACTGTACCCAGGAGCCAGTTACTGCAAGAGTAGAAGTTGGAGATCCAGTCCCAGCACATACCCACAAGCAGCACAAACAGCTGGAGTGATGCAGAGTCCAGGCTGATTAGAGGCAAGCGCTGGGGACTCCATGACAGTGTGTGTTGTTTCTTAGGAGAACATCTCTGAAATCAGGAGAGTCAACACCAGATACTATTAGGGTTCTCCTTAAAAAAAAAAAAACAAACTCCCCTATAATTCTGAATATATAAACTTTTCAAAATAGATAAAATAGTAAAACATCTATTTTTAATATTTATTACATTTTTTCTTTTCCATTAGAGTTTATTACAAGATACTGAATATAGTGCCCTGTGCTGTACAGTAGGACCTTGTTGTTTATCTAATTTATCCCTTCCCCTCTCCTTTCCCGTTAGGTAATCATAAGGTTGTTTTCTACGTCTGTGAGTCTGTTTCGGTTTTGTAAATAACTTCATTAATATTTATTACATTTTAACTCACACATTTAAAATCGCATTATCTAAAAATATATTAACTAGAAATATTGCTTTTATCCATTTCCACTTTACCTGAAACAATGTTCAAAGTCTACATCAATGTCTCTGGTACTACTAGAGCCACTTTGGAATACAATTTGTCATAAAGTTCAGCTGTAAAGAATTGAATAAAGATTTATCCACTGTCTTTGTGTGAGAAGGACTGAGCTAGCTGTGTACTGTGAGTAACCAAGGATCTGCCTCAACCCACCTCCTCTCCTCTGCAGATTTGGCAATGGCAGCATTTAATTCAATCCACCCGTAAAGAGTTGAAAACCTCAGTAGCACAGTTCCAATCTGATCAAGCGTGGTGTACCCAAAAGCTATGGCTTAGTTACCTAGTTACAATTTAGATTGGCATCTCAAAGCTGTGTAACTGATTCCTCGACCAGAATCTTACTTTTCACCTGGAGAATTTTGCTTCTTACGTGTGTGTGTGTGTGTGTAAAAACACATAAAATTTACAGACCCACAGATATAGAGGACAAACTAGTGGTTACCAGTAGGGAGAGGAAAGCAGGGGGAGGAGCAAGACGGGGGTAAGCGATTAAGAGGTACAAACTACTCTGTATGAAAGAAATAAGTTACAAGGATGTATTGCGCAGCACAGAGAATATAGCCAATATTTTATAATAACTTTAAATGGAGTATAATCTAAAAAATTTTGAATCACTATGTTGTACAACTGAAACTAATATAACATTGTACATCAACTGTATCTCCGTTAAAAAAACACACACACACATGAAATTTACCATCTTAATCATTTTAAAAGTCCAGTTCAGTCTCATGAAGTTTATTTAGGCTGTTGTGCAACAGATCTCTTGAACTTTCTCATCTTGCAAAACTGAAACTGTCTACCCATTAAAACAAATTCCTCCTCCCTCCTCCCTCCAGCCCTTGGTAACCACCTTTCTACTTTCTGTTTCTGTGGCTTTGACTACTTTACATATGTCCTAAGAGTGGAATCACACAGTGTTTGTCTTTCTGTGTCCCAGCAGTCTAGGGAGTGTTGATGGAAACCGAGGCAGAAGGATGGTCAGAAGCTAAATGTCTCAGGAAACAGAGCACGTGGGAGATTCTATGCTTCCATGCTTCACTGCCTGTAAATCTCACTTAGAAAAAATAATGTACCTTTCATCATGCCCTCTTTGGTTTATAGAAAGGCAATCTTGTAACAAAGGGCTAGGTCTTTTCTTCAATGATCCAACTATGACGTAGCTCAGATCTCCAGTGTCCTTGTATATATATCTCTCAGAGATTTTTGTGAGTCATCACCATGTACATCCAGCCTGGAGACATATGTGCTTTGTCAAATTCCACGAAAGGAGGCATGCTGGAGGGGAAGAAAGAGCATAGATTCTGAAGTCTAGACCTTAAGGACACTAATTTTAGTCCATTGCTTTTAAACTTGGGTAAATCATTTAAATTCTTTAAATTTCAGCTCTCTTTTCAAATGAGGATGGTAATACAAACGACAATTTTTTGGTGAGGATTTAATGAGCGCGATTGTAACAATTTTAAAAAGTGTTATATAAACATTGACTATGTTTGTTTTAATATCAGTATAATAGCATTTCTTGCCAATTTCTGTTTCAACTTGGTGTCTATTAGCTGCTTCTTTTCTCTTTCTAACTCCGAGGAGAGCAAGTTTCTTTATCAGATCCCCTTCAGAGTTCTGAAAAGTAAATTCTCTCTTCTCCACAATGGAAAAAAATGCCTGCGTCCTCCTCGGGGTTTACAGTTACTTTGAATACAGAAATAGTTACTCAAGATTTATCAACTAGTGAAAACGTTTGTGGGTGTGTCAGAGATTGCTACTTTTCCCTGGGTATCCATTCTCCATAATCCTTTAATAACAGAACTTCCAATTTTTAGCTGGACGCGTAGCAGCCTAGAATAAAGATGAATATTTCTCAGCCTGCGTTGTGGCTAGCTACGGTTAGGTGTTGAGTTCTGGCCAATTGAAATTGTATCAACCTACACATTTTTTAAGCAAAAAAGTTAACACAGGCAAGTAACCTTTCTCAAAGCAATTGGGGGAGGGGATTGCAGGAGGCAGCCATTTGAACTGCCGAGTTCCAAAACACTTTGTCATTGCTTCAATCCATCTGGTAGCATGAAGGAGAAGGCAAGCAATGATCCTGGTCCCCTGATGATTATGGACTTATCAGATCGGACCCTTTGAGGCATGGTTTACGGACAAGTGAAGTAAAGTTCTTTCTTGTTTATGTCACTGTTGCTTTGGATTTTCTGTCACTCAGAGTGGAGCCAACTCCCAACTGATTCAGGCTGACCGTGATCATAATTATTACTCACTTAGTATTCTTGCACATAGTACTACTTTAAAAAATCCACACCACACGTGGTGATCTGTGCCTAGCACATCCTAAAACATAGAAAGAGTTCATATGTTAATGTGGTAGAGACAGCTGGCTTAACTAAGACGCAGAAATCACTTGAATATTTAAACAGAGCTGCCAATCCCAGGTACTGGTTACACAGGGAATGGAAGAGCCCCACAGAGGAAGGACAATGAACTAACCTAGAGATTATCAACAGCTGCTACCGCTGCTGGGTTCAAAGGACTGAGGAAGGTGGTGGTACAGACTGTATTATTGTTTCCATTTTTATTCACTGCTCTCCCAGGAAGAGGGCCATCCATCCTCCCTGCCTCGTTGATATGTGATTTGCTTTGGCTAATAAACGTGAGCAGAAGTGACATAGACCACTTTCAGGATGAATCACATGATACACGAGTAAGACGACAGGCGCGCACAAGGTTTCTAACAGGTAGGCAGCTTGGTAAAGGAGGAAACACTGGGCTTGGAGTGTTGGAGGACATCTGCTTTCAATTCCTGGCTCTGCCACTTACTATCTAATAGGCCTTGGGCCAGTCACTGAGCTTTACTCGATGTCAATTTCTTCACTGGAGGAATGGGCTCAATCATGGATTTATAATGATCTCTCAGCATCCTTTCATCTTGCTGTAATATACCCTGGATCAACCATACATGAACAGTTCCTTAAAGGAGAACTTCTTGTCCCTAGATCGAGTACTTTTCTTTCCTGTACGTGTCACTTTGACTAAACATTATTCTTGTCTTGGTACTGACTTACCAAGTGGGATTTTTTTTTACTCCTAAGAATGAATATTTCTTCCATGAACTAAAGCAGTGCAAAGTCTACTCATTCCAGTTTTTAATAGAACAATTCCATTAGCTGGAAACAAGAGTGTCGGTTTCAGGAGTGACTTAGCAGGTGCAGGAAAAACATCAACACTTAAGGGCCTTGGAGAAATGCAGATCCTTTCAAGTGGTGTTAAGTGTTTTGATGGAGAAATTTTCAAAATGCAGCTGTAATGCACACTTTAAGTCTCTGGCCCCTACTCCAACCACATTTCAAAGTTGCCAGTTGGGCTTGTCACCTGCCCTGTCACCACCTTCTTTTCCTGTTCTTCAGTGGGAGAAAGATCTTATTTCACTTGAGTTCTACCAACAGGATTTCCTGAACTAGGATGACCAAGGCCATCTCTGGTAGTTTTAAATCTTACACACCATTGTGATAAAAGTTGGGGTTGGTGGGACTTCCCTGGCGCTCCAGTGGTTAGGACTCCGCAATTTCCCTGCCAAGGGCCTGGGTTCTATCCCTGGTCGGGGAACTAAGATCCCATAAGCCACGCGGCAAGGCCAAAAAAAAAAATTGTGCAAAAAAAATGGGGGTTGGGAGTGAGGAGTCCCTTTCTGAATGAACACCAGTAAGTCGAAGAGTTGTGGTGCTTTCCAAATCACCATATCAGTGTAAGTTAGTGATGTGCTTAGAAGTCATCCTGTTAGGTACTTCTTCTAAAGTGTAAAGTCCTGGCATTGGGGGTGGGGGGAAGACCACCCAGAGGAATGGTAGAGTGGAGTGGAACCCTGGTAAAAGAAGGGAGGCCTCCTACCTGCCTGGTTGAAACAGCCTACGCTCCATCTCTCCTAGGCACTGTCCTGTGATCTCGTACCAAACCTTCTGACCGCTGGCCACACTGACTTCCAAACAAATGGCCATGAGCAGGGCAGGTGGGGGCATCCCTCCATCACCCTCTAACAGGGCCTAGCTTTGTTCTTATGCATGGCCCTACCTAGGCTTGTTCTCTGTGCTAGCCTTCTGGGTCAGCTGCAGATGGGTAGGATGGCAGAAAACTTCTTCCAGGTTGAGTGTTTAGGGGCAGAACAGTGTCTGATAATCCAGTATTTGGGCTTCCATGAAAATGGATCTTCCACAGTTTTCCTGGCCTAGGTAAACTTCCCAAACTAATACATACAATATGAGAACATGGCTTTCCCTACCTTCCCCAAGGAAAAAGGGTGGGACTTGATTCCATTTCTCACATTTTCTCCACTGACAGCCTTGTATGTGATTGTTTCCATTTCTTTTAATTTTTAAAAGTAGTGCAGTAAGTCCCCTACATACAAACGAGTTCCGTTCTGAGAGCACGTTCGTAAGTCCAGTTTGTTTGTAAGTCCAACAAAGTTAGCCTAGGTACCCAACTAACAAAATCAGCTATATAGTACCATACTGTAATAGGTTTATAATACTCTCCACACAAATAGTACATAGAAAAACACACAGAAAAAATAAAGAAAACATATTTAACCTTACAGTACTGTACCTTGAAAAGTACAGTAGTACAGTACAACAGCTGTCACACAGGGGCTGGCATCGAGTGAACAGGCAAGAAGAGCCACTGACTGGAGGAGGGAGGGGAGGTGGGAGATGGTAGAGCTGAAGGATCGTCAGCAATAGGAGACGGAGGGCAAGCTGCAATGTCACTCACGCCTGACGTTGATGGCACAGCCTCTGGTTCCTTGCTGGATTCGATTCTATCTACCCTCTTGAAAAAACGATCTGGTGATGTCTGGGTAGTAGCTCTTTTCTTCTCATCATAGATGACACAGTAGCACTGGATTGCATTCTGCACGGCTGCTGCAGCCTTCGTGTACCGTTCTATGTTTGTGGTACACATTCTAAGTCCTGTGCCTTAAAAACCAGCAGTGCTTCCTCAAATAAAGAAAATCCCCTTGCCATTTCCTGAGTTGGGAATCTTTTCAGTTCTTCGGTTACTTCTTCTTCTTCTTGTCTCTCTTTGTCCTTTCTCTGGGCCTCCAATTCCGTCAGTTCTTCATTAGTAAGCTCCTCATGTTGCACAGCAAGGAGTTCAGTGAAGTCGTCCTCTTGCAGATCTAGCTTGAAATAAAGATACTGTACTACTGTACTCTATACAGTACTGTACAGGAAAGTACACAAAAGCACAACCTGTCGTAGAGGATGCACACACGTGACAATGTATGCCAAACACGTAAACTAACTTACGTGATTGGACATGTGAATGCAAGTTTGCAACTTGAAGGTTCGTATGTAGGGGACTTACTGTACAAGTAATACATGCATCGTGTATTCATTTCCTGTCGATGCTGCAACAAATTACCTCAAATTTTAGTGGCTTAAGACAACACATCTCTATTATCTTCCAGTTCTGCAGGTCAGAAGTTCAAAATGAATCTTAAGGGTTAAATCAAGGTATTGGGAAAACTGTGTTCCTTCTGGAGCTGTAGGGGAGAATCCGTTTCCCTGCATTTCCCAGCTTCTAGAAGCCACCTGCATTCCTTGGCTCCTGGCCCCTTCCCCCATCTTCAAAGTGCATCACTCCAACCTGTGCTTCCAGCATCGTATCTCCTCTCTGCCTCTTACCCTCTGCCTCCCTCTTACAAGGACCCTTGTGATTACATTGCGCTCATCCTGATTAAGGAGGATAATGGCCCCCTCTCAAGAACCTTAACTTAATCATATCTGCAAAGTCACTTTTGCCATTAAGGTCACCACTCACAGGTTCCAAGGATTAGGAAATGAACATTTTGAGGATCATTGTTCTACCTGAGACACATAATAAAAAATAATAATAAATAGTAAAAATAAAAAGTAAAATAACACCCCCAGATAATTTTAACTGTTCCTATTATTATTTCATCTGCTTGTTTGCTACCGAACTCTAAATAACATGCTTATATATTTCTATTTTTTGATTTATCAACTTTAAAAATGTCTATTGACTCCCTGAATTTAACACTCTCACCTCCCTTCTCTTGCCTCTCAACACTCCCTCACCCCTCCAATTTAGTTATATATTAACTGACTTTGACTTTTATTTTATTTATTTTTAAAATTTATTTATTTTTGGGTGCATTGGGTCTTCGTTGCTGCGTGGTGTGTGGGCTTCTCACTGCGGTGGCTTCTCTTGTTGCGGAGCACGGGCTCTAGGTGCTCAGGCTTAAGTAGTTGTGGCACACAGGCTTAGTTGCTCTGCGGCATGTGGGGTCTTCCCGGACCAGGGCTTGAACCCATGTCCCCTGCATTGGCAGGCGGATTCTTAACCACTGCGCTACCAGGGAAGACCCTGACTTTGACTTTTTACTTTTTACTTTCACTGTTTACTTATTGCCCATATAGAAGATGCAACAGTTGCTGTACCTATGTTTTCCTCCATTTTCCCTCCTACTCCTTTATGCTGGGTTTGTCAGTGATATCATTAGTTTTCGTTGTCAAGGATTATTTTTCTGAAATTATAATTAAGTCTTCCTTATGCTTTGTCTGTAGATTAATTCTAACATTGAACATTAATAGCAATTCCAATATAATGATTATGAAGGTATTAATCACTGAAGAATGAAATAGGGTGATTGGACCTATAGAAAAGGCAAGGCAATCCTACATCCTTGAACCTGGACCTCTTGAAGGAAAGGATTCCAAGCAACAAGGTTAAGGGAATCTTTTTTTCCCCAATGAATACTCAAAATTGGTGCATGTTTTAATTTGCCTCCCATTCTTGCCTACATCTGTCCTATTCCCTTCCCAGGATAAAAACTCATATTATTTTCTTATGTATTCTACAGATTCTCTATCAATACTAATAATGTACTTTTATCTCCTTTTCTTACACAAAAGGCAGCATACAAATACTATTCTGCACTATTACAGGGTGAACTGCGTCCCCCCAAAAGGTATGTTGAAGCCCTAACCTCCAGTACCTATGAATGGGACCTTATTTGGACATAGAGTGTTGGAAGATGTAATCAAGTTAAGATGAGGTCATTAGGGTGGACCCTAATCTAATATGACTGGTGTCCTTATAGAAAGAGGGCAATTTGAACACAGACACATAGAGAGAAGGTCATGTGATAACAGAGGCAGAGACTGAAATGAAGCAGCTGCAAGCCAAGGAATGCCAAGGATGCTGGCCACCAACAGAAGTTAGAAGAGGCAAGGAAGGATCCTCTCCTTGGGGCTTTAGAAGGAGCATGGCCCTGCCATCTTGATTTTGGACTTCTAGCCTCCAAAACTGTTAGACAATAAATTTCCATTGTTATAAGCTACCTAGTTTCTGGTACTTTGGCATGGTAACCCCAGTGAACTAATACATGTACCTTGCTTTTTTTTTCACTTAACATATCAGAGATTTTCTGAAGCAGTACATAGCAACTTTTGTGAAAAATGCCACACAATATTCCATTATAAGTTACCATAAGTTATTTACCATACTCTACTGATGGACACTTGAGTTATTTTCAGTCTTTTGCTATTACAAACAATCTTGCAATGAATAATTTTGTACGTATGTAATTTCATAAAAGTGTAGGGAATTCCCTGGCAGTCCAGTGGTTAGGATTTGGAGCTTTCACTCCGGGCAGGCTTTGATCCCTGGTCCGGAAACTAAGATCCCACAAGACACGCAGCCAAAAAAAAAAAAAAAGAATGTAGTTATATCTGTAGGGTAAATTTCCAGAAGTGGAAGTGCTGAGGCAATGGGTGAATACATTTATAATTGTGATATTTCTGATTGATGATCACGAGAGTTGAATCTGTTTGCATTTCCACCAGCAATTTGTGAACATACTGGTTTCCCACATTCTTGCTAAAAGAATGTGCTGTCAAACATGGATTTTTGTTAGTCATAGGTTGAACATGGCATTCAGTATAGTTTAAATTCATATTTCCTTTACTATAAGTGAGATTAAACATATTTTTATGGGTTAAGAGCCACTCATATTTCTATAAACTATCTAATTATGTCCATTTTTCTATTGGGCTATTAGCTTTTACTTACTGAATTCTATGTTCTTTTACCTTTTTTCCTGTGGAAAAAGTTTCTATTTTTTCCCCCCAAATGCCCATTTTTCTTTTGACTTTGATTTTTATAATTTTAATTGAAGAGTTTAAAATATTTATGTAGTCAATTTATCAATCTTTTCTTTTATGGCTTCTGAATCTTGAGTTTTCCTTAGGAAAAAAATCTTCCCTGCTCTAAAGTGTTTAAAGAATTTACCCATGTTTTCTTTTATATTTTTATTTTTTTACATGTAAATATTTGATCCATTTGGAATTTAATCTGGTGTACAGTGTGAGCTTTTTGTACAACTTTTCCCTTTCCAAATCTCTTCTTAGTTGTCTGCATACCATTTACTGATATGAGATTTACCTTTATCACATACTAAATTCCCATATATTATTTTGGTTAATGTCTGGACTTTCTATTCTGTTCTGTTTATTCATTCATGTCTCAATACTAAACTATTTTAATTTTTGTGATTTCAATAATATGTTGCAATATTTAGTAGGACAATCCAATGTTCATTTTTTTTTTTTATTTCAAAAATGTCCTGGCTCTTGCTTTTTTTTTTGGCAGCACCAAGCAGCTTGCAGGATGTGGGAACTTAATTCCCCTGGCTCTTGCTTTCTTACTTACATATATACAGTTGAGAATCTGCTTCTCCCAGAGGTCTAATATACATAAACAGATGTTTTCATTTTTACTCACTACACTCTCTTTCTTTAGGACTTAGACATTTTAATGTACTCCTTCCCTTTGATGATAAGGTTTCATCACAGACCCAAACTTACACACCTCTCTTTTTTTCCCTATGATGAGTGTATCCTAAGAGACTCCTTGGACTCTGACATGACCCACTTCTGCCAGGGACCTTGCATCCTCCAGTCCGAATTCTATGATTGTCTCAGTTCAGGCTTGAGCTGGACCTTGATGACATATTCATTCACGCTTTCAGTATTTGCTAGCACCTTCTCAAATATCCAGGAATAATATGAATTAAATAAGAAATGAATAGCCCTATAAGAGGAAGATTATGAAACTTTTCAGAAGGAAATATTACAGTAATTAAAACTATGTGACACTAGTGAAGGCTAATGGAATAAAATATGAGACCTAGAAAAAGACCAACTATATACGAGAACTTGGTTTATGATAAGATGACATTTCAAATCAGATGAGGAAATATAGAGTATTCAAAAACGGTAGTATTGGGATACAGGCTGAGCCACTTCAACAAAAGCACCAGAAATACAGTTGCTACTCCATGTGTGGTCCGCACACTGTGGTCCATGACGAGGTAGGTTCTGAAACTGTGTAAGCATTTAGAAACTTTCATAGAAATTTGACCTTGCTGTCACCTGCAAGTGCATGATGGTCTCACTCAGCAGAGTGTATTGCAGGATGGATGCTGAGAACACAGGTGTGGTGAAGGTCATGTGACATCTTCGGCGTCCTAGTCACGGGCAGTAGGACCCTATTACAGCATGTGGTATTTTAATTGCAGTTTGAGAAAATGTAATGATTTAAAAACTTTTCAAAACATTAGTAATTATTGATAGTTATAATACTATTTAAATAATTCTTAATTATTTTATTTCCTAACCAAGGCTGTTTGTGTGTATGTGTGTGTTAAAAGGAACTTTATTGGGTGTCGGGGGTTCAGATGAGGTCCCTGAGGATGTCATCCTCCCTGACGCTGGGCTGCCGGCCTGGCTGGGGGGCCGGGCCCCAGGCCACCCTGCTGAGCAGCCTCTGACCTGGCAGTGGAGCCCTGGGGGGAAGCTGCGCAGGCCAGGACTGGAGGGGAGGCACGTGCAGGCCCAGGGGCCCCTGGTGCGGTGGGGACAGCAGTGCAGGGGCCCCTGGTGGCTGGAGGTGGTGGACAGAGGCCTGAGGTGGGGGGACCCCAGTCTAGGGCGGTGGCGGGTTGAAGGGGAGGCCCCCGCAGTTGGGGGTTGGCCCCAGGGTTCTGGGGCCGATGGATGGGTGCGGGAGGGGGCGGGCGGGGGGCTGCTCCAGGAGGGCCTTGTGGGGCGCCTGGGGGGGGGCCTGGGCAGCACCCCGGGGCTGGGGCTGCCCTGTGGCTGCAGAGGCTCCCACGGTCCCCTGAGGCTGGGGCTGCGGCGGCCGGAACTGCTGCTGCAGCGTCTGCTGCTGGAGTGGCTTGTGGTTGGTGAGGACCTGCCGGACGCCGTTGACAAAGTCTCTCTGGTCTCAGGGGATGAGGCCTATGAAGACCTTCCTGAATGAGTGCGGGAACGTGAGCACACGCACCTCGCAGGGGGCCGGGCGGGGACGTGCACGCGGCCAGCGAAGCCGCTGCCCAGGATGCGGTAGAGACCTCTGAGGGAGTCCAGGTCCTTGTCGGTGAAGTGGGAATGGACCATCCCTGAGCTCCAGAGCCAAGGGCGCAGCGTGGCCAGCAGCTGCTGGGCTGTGAGCTGCGCGATCAGCGCTGTCCTGTGTTCGGGTTCTCGCCGTGGCTCAGGCAGACCCGAGAAGGCAGTGACCGAGTCAGCTTGGTGCTGGCACCGCAGAGGCCGGTTTGGGCTTCTGCTGCCACTCGAGGACCCCGCTCCAGGCCAGGAGTTTGTTGGAGACTGACCGCTGCCCGCCAAGGGCCGGGGCCCCGAGCTGGGCCGGAGAAGAGTGCCGGCCCTGAGCAGTGCCCCGGGCTGTGCAGGGGGGTGGCCAGGACTGGGCCAGGGGCCACAGGGGAGACCAGGCTGGGCTGGGAAGGGGGAGGTGGCTTGGGGGCACTGGGGGGCCCGGGCCTGGCTGCAGGGGGGTACCCACTCCTGGAGCGGCTTGCTGAAGAGGGTTGATGGGCGCAGCGAGGGCCCAGCCCAGCCTTCTTCTGGTTCTTGGTGGCCTGCACTGCGCTCTGGGCAGCCACCTGAGCTCTGGTACTGGGTGGGGGTGGGGGGGGGACAGGGGGCAGAGGCTGCTGGGGGGCTGCCGAGAGCGGGGCGCCCGAGGGTGGATCTAGAGGCAGGGGCACGGGCTGCTTTGGCTGGAGGGGGCCTGGGGCCGAGCCACCCCCGACGGGCAGCACAAGCCCCCGCACCAGCACCATGTGCCTCGGGTCCTGACTCACGTCCGTTGGTGGCTGCAGTGGCTCCAGCCTGGCGGGAGGAGCCGCCGTCTCGACCAGAAGCTGCAGGTCAGGCAGCTTCCAGGGCAACACGGTGGAGAAGGTTCCTCAGTCCCCAGCCTTCTGCACGAGGGTCTCCGTTGTGCACCCAGAGTATGCGGTGCTCTCGACAGCACGCAGCAGGTAGCGGGGTGAGTTACAGATAAGGAGGCAGAGTCGGTGTGTCTGGCCAATCTGCTCCGGCATCTTCTTGAAGTCACCGAACAGCTGCAGGGCCCTGCTGAGGCCTTCAGCCATGAGGCTGCAACTCTCGCCCGGCGCCCCCCGTCATGAACTTCATGCCGTCGAGCCAGATGACAAGCCCATAGGCGCTGCTGGTGGGTGCGTGATATTGTATGTAGGACTCGGGAGCGCAGTCCACTGTGTTGAACTCCACGAGGCTGTACTGCGTCCCCCCATAGTCTCGCCCGAAGTCCGTCTCGGCAGCAGGACCACCATTCAAATACTTGATGGCCAGGAGCAGGTAGTGCTTGCGGAGCCCCTCGAAGTAGGGCCCCAGGTTGGCTGTGCCCCCAATCACAAACACCACGTCAGCTACGAGGCCCCCGGTCCAGCCGCCAAGCCCGTTTTAAATTCATAGTTTAACATTATTAGCCCAATGAAATACATTTTTATTACTTATTTTCTATCTTTCAAAAAATAATAATTTCAGACCTATAGAAAGTTATGAGTAGTGCAAAGCATTCCTGTGTACTTTTCATGCAGCTTTCCCAGTGGTTAACATTCTGTCACATTTGTACTATCATTTTCTTTTTCTCTTTATGTACATGCATGGCAGATAATACCTTCCAAAAATGGACAATCTGTCAATGTTCCATATGCTCTTTTAGAACCTGGCCACCCCCCATCAGGAAGTGTGGTCTACATCCCCTCTTCCTGAACCTGAATGGGTGTGTGTCTGCAGCAACCGAGAGAGTATGGCGCAAGTGAGGTTAGGTGACTTCTCAGATTGGGTCATAAAAAGGATACACCTTCTGCCTGGTTATCTGTCTTGAGACACCCTAAGAACCCAGCTGTCATTACGTGAGGAAGCCCAGGCTATGTGGTTAGGCCACATATAGGTTTTCTAACCAGAAGCGCCAGCATCAGCTTAGCCAACAAGCAGCAACAACCGCCAGACAATACAGTGATGATTTAGCCCCCAGGCTCCACGTCTTCCAGCTGAGGTCCCAGACATCACCAAGCAGAGACAAGCCTCCCACGCTGTGTGCTGAATCCCTGACCCATAGAATCCATGAGCATAATAACTGGTTGTCCTATGCCACTAAATTTTGGGGTAATTAGCTACTCAGCATAATAACCAGAACAATAATAATCTTTTTTTTTCTGAGTCATTCATTAGAGAATAAATTACAGACATGATACTGTTACCTCTTAATGTTTCCTAAAAGCAAGGGCAGTCTCCTGCATAACCACAGGGCAGTCATCAATCAGGAAATTAACACCCACAGATCCCATTCAAATGTCACTGATTGTCCCAACGATGTCACATACAGGAGACTTCTCTGGTGGCCCAGTGGTTAAGAATCCACCTTCCAATGCAGGGGACGTGGGTTTGATTCCTGGTTGCGGAGCTAAGATCCCACTTGCCGTGGGGCAACTAAGCCCGCGTGGGGCAACTAAGACCCGATGTAGCTAAATAAATAGATTAAAAAAAAAACCAAAAATGACGTCCTGTACAGGTTCAGGATCTAATCCAAAATCACATGTTGCTTTTACTTGTGTTATGTTTTTAGTCTCTTTCAATCTGGAACCATTCCTCAGTCTTCCTTTGGCTTTTCTGGTCTTGACAATTTTGAAAAGTAGAGGCAACTTACTTTGTAAATAGCCCTTAGTTTTGGTTTGTCTGTTGTTTCCTCATGATTACATTCAGATTATATAATATTTTCAGGAATATCACAGAAGTGATTCTGTGTTCTTCTTTGTGCTTTATAAGTAGGAAGCACACAACTTTAATATTTTTCACTTGGTTAAAATCATGTCTTCCTTATTTCTTTATTGTAGCGTTAATAAATATTTTGTACTTAGTATTTTATATACATTTCCTGTTCTTCATCAAAATTTCTCCCACTAGTTTTAGTATCTGTTAGCAATTCTTAGCTTTAATCAGTTATTACTATACTGCTTGCTAAATGTAGATTTTCTAATTCCATTATTCCTTCTACATTTATTAGTTGACATTCTCTTGTAAGGTGTTTTCCTTTCTTATATATGTATGTATGTATGTCTTATGTATGTCTCATGATTCCTGTTTTACTTAATGCATTATTGTCTGTTACTGAATCATTTTTTATTTTAATGTGCAGATTGTCCCAGATTGGGTCAATGAGATATGTTTCCTTCATTCTTTCTCACCAGCAGTCTGCCAGAGTTCTAGTTGCCACGTATCAGTGGTATTGTTGATCTTTTTAATTTGTAGCCATTCTAATGTGTATATGGCTCTATTTCACTGTGGTTTTAGTTTGCATTTCTCTGATGACGATGATGTTGAGCATATTTTCATGTGTTTATCATCCATTTGCATATCTGCTCAAGTCTTTTTTTAAATGGGGTTATTTGCCTTTTTATTATTGAGTTGTAAGAGTTCTTTCTAGGGCTTCCCTGGTGGCGCAGTGGTTGAGAATCTGCCTGGGGGACACGGGTTCGAGCCCTGGTCTGGGAAGATCCCACATGCCGCGGAACAACTAGGCCCGTGAGCCACAATTGCTGAGCCTGCGCGTCTGGAGCCTGTGCTCCGCAACAAGAGAGGCCACGACAGTGAGAGGCCCACGCATCGTGATGAAGAGTGGCCCCCGCTTGCCACAACTAGAGAAAGCCCTCGCACAGAAACGAAGACCCAACACAGCCAAAAATAAATAAATAAATAAATAAATTTATTAAAAAAAAAAAGTTCATTCTATATTCTGATACAAATCCTTTGTCAGCTATGTATTGTAAATGTTTTCTCCCATTCCTCAGCTTGACTTTCCACTGTCTTCATGATGTCTATCGTAAAGAAAGACATTTTTTTATGGTTTATGTTTTTTGTGTCCTAAAACAACATTGCCTACCTCAAGGTTTTAAAGATTGTCTACTTATGTTCTCTTCTAAAAGCTTTGCAATTTTTGTTTTTTCATTTAGATTTATGATACACTTCTAATTTTTGTGATGTGTGAGGTAAGGATTAATGTTCAGTTTTTTAAAATTCAGATATCTGATCATTCCATCACTATCTGTAGAGAAGACTTTCCCTTCTCTGTTGAATTACCTTAGTATGTTTGTGGAAAATAAACTTACCATAGATAAATGGTTCTACTTCTGGAATCACTTTCCTTTTCCAGTCATCTTTACGTGGATTCTTTTACCAAAACCATGTTGTCTTAATTATTGTAGCTTTATAGTAAATCATGAAATCAGATAGTTTTCTCCAACTTCACTCTTTTTAAAAATGACTTTTGCTGTTCTAGGTCTATAGGAATTTCCATTACAAATTTAACAATTAGCTTGTCAATTTCACCCAAAGTGCCTGCAGGAATTTTGATCAGAATTGCATTGAGGGCTTCCCTGGTGGTGCAGTGGTTGAGAATCTGCCTGCCAATGCAGGGGACACGGGTTCGAGCCCTGGTCCGGGAAGATCCCACATGCCACGGAGCAACTGGGCCCGTGAGCCACAACTACTGAGCCTGCGCGTCTGGAGCCTGTGCTCCGCAACAAGAGAGGCCACGACAGTGAGAGGCCTGCGCACCGCGATGAAGAGTGGCCCCCGCTCGCCGCAACTAGGGAAAGCCCTCGCACAGAAACGAAGACCCAACACAGCCATAAATAAATAAATAAATAAATAAATTTATTTAAAAACAAAAAAAACAAAAAAAAAAAAGAATTGCATTGAATCTATAAATCAACATGGGGAGAATTAATAATATTGAGTTTTCCAATCCAAAAACATATGATATTGCACCATTTATTTAGGTCTTCTTTAATTTCTTAGAGCAATATTCTATTCTTTTCAGTGAAGAAATGTTGCATGTCTTTTGTTATGTTTAATGTGCCTAGTTTTATAACATGTCTGTGTTGTTTATTATTACATTTTTTGAAATATAATTTTGTTATCAATATTATGGAGTCAAATAGTGAAACAGTTGGAAATTGTCTCCGTTTTTTATTCATTTCATGTTTTCTAAAGATTGAATTTTATAGTATATTTCAAAAGTATTCTTCCATGAGAGATTGTCCTCCACCACAGATAGAGAAGCACTTGTCTACAGATACAGAGTCTAGGTCTGGTCAGTGTCTGAAGTTCTTACCATCTTCCAAACATTCTTGGGAAGGGGGCAAGAATAGCCAGGGAAGTACATACCTAACTCTTCTGAAGAATTATCTGGAAGTGGCACATATCAATCCTGCTCACATCTCATGGCCCCCCTTTGCTGCAAGGGAGGCTGAGAAGTGTAGCTTCCGGTGGCTGACATGAGTCCAGTAATGGCTGTCATTATGGAAGAAGGGAGGCATGGATGTAAATAAAAACAAAAATAAACAAATGGGACCTAATTAAACTTAAAAGCTTTTGCACAGCAAAGGAAACCATAAACAAAACGAAAAAACAACCTACAGAATGGGAGAAAATATTTGCAAACGAAGTGACTGACAAGGGATTAATCTCCAAAATAGATAAACAGCTCATGCAGCTCAATAACAAAAAAACGAACAACCCAATCCAAAAATGGGCAGAAGATCTAAATAGACATTTCTCCAAAGAAGATATACAGATGGCCTACAGACACATGAAAGAATGCTCAACATCATTAATCATTAGAGAAATGCAAATCAAAACTACAATGAGATATCATCTCACACCGGTCAGAATGGCCATCATCAAAAAATCTAGAAACAATAAATGCTGGAGAGGGTGTGGAGGAAAGGGAACCGTCTTGCACTGTTGGTGGGAATGTAAATTGATACAGCCACTATGGAAAACAGTATGGAGGTTCCTTAAAAAACTACAAATAGAACTACCATACGACCCAGCAATCCCACTACTGGGCATATACCCTGAGAAAACCATAGGTCAAAAAGAGTCATGTACCAAAATGTTCATTGCAGCTCTATTTACAATAGCCAGGACATGGAAGCAACCTAAGTGTCCATCGACAGATGAATGGATAAAGAAGATGTGGCACATATATACAATGGAATATTACTCAGCCATAAAAAGAAATGAAATGGAGGTATTTGTAATGAGGTGGATGGAGTTAGAGTCTGTCATACAGAGTGAAGTAAGTCAGAAAGAGAAAAACAAATACAGTATGCTAACACATATATACGGAATCTAAGGGAAAAAAAAAAAAAAAGGCCATGAAGAACCTAGTGGCAAGACGGGAATAAAGACACAGACCTACTAGAGAATGGACTTGAGGATATGGGGAGGGGGTGGGGTGAGATGTGACAGGGTAAGAGAGTGTCATGGACATATATACACTACCAAATGTAAAATAGGTAACTAGTGGGAAGCAGCCGCATAGCACAGGGAGATCAGCTCGGTGCTTTGTGACCACCTAGAGGGGTGGGATGGGGAGGGTGGGAGGGAGGGAGATGCAAGAGGGAAGAGAAATGGGAACATATTGTATATGTATAACTGATTCACTTTGTTATAAAGCAGAAGCTAACACACTATTGTAAGGCAATTATACTTCAATAAAGATGTTTGAAAAAAAAAAAAAATGGGCAGAAGATCTAAATAGACATTTCTCCAAAGAAGACACACAGATGGTCAATAGGCACATGAAAAGATGCACAACATCACTAATTATTAGAGAAATGAAAATCAAAACTATAATGAGCTATCACTTCACACCAGTCAGAATGGCCATGATCAAAAAATCTACAAACAATAAATGCTGGAGAGGGTGTGGAGAAAAGGGAACCCTCTTGCACTGTTGATGGGAATGTAAGTTGGTACAGCCACTATGGAAAACATCATGGAGGTTCCTTAGAAAACTAAAAATAGGATTACCATATGATCTAGCAGTCCCAGTCCTGGGCATATATCTGGAGAAAACCATAATTCAAGAAGATACATGCACCCCAATATTCATTGCAGCACTATTTACAATAGCCAGGATATGGAAATAACCTAAATGTCCATTGACAGAGGAATGGATAAAGAAGATATGGTATATATATATATATATATATATATATATATATATATATATACATACACACACACACACACACACACACACACACACAATGGAATATTACTCAGCCATAAAAAGAACAAAATAATGCCATTTGCAGCAACATGGATGGACCTAGAGATTGTCATACTGAGTGAAGTAAGTCAGACAAAGACAAATATAATATGATATCACTTATATGTGGAACCTAAAAAAAATGGTACACATGAACTTGTTTACAAAGCAGAAATAGAGTCACAGATGTAGAAAATAAACTTATGTAGAAGGGGAGGGCAGGGATAAATTGGGAGTTTGGGGTGGACATATACACACTACTATATATAAAACAGATAACTAATAAGGACCTACTGTATAGCACAGGGAACTCTACTCAATACTTTGTAATGACCTATATGAGAACAGAATCTGAAAAAGAGTGGATATATGTCTATGTATAACTGATTCACTTTGCTATACTCCTGAAACTAACACAACATTATATATCAACTATACTCCAACAAAAATTAAAATAAGAAGTGGGGCATGGATATGGCTATGGTTAGCTCTCTGTCACTGTTGATCCTTCTGGATCCCTAAATGTTAATTCTCCCCTCTCTTCCAATGCAGACAATGTACTCACACCTCCTCCAGTGAGACGCCTCCTCCAGTTTAATAGCTAGGATATCAAGTTGTTATGCATCCTCTTCCATCAAATTTAGGTATAGCTTCTCATGACCTGACGACCGACTGTGGAGCAGAGTACCACGCACCAGTTACCAATCCCAGGGGAGGACTCCAGCTGCAGGGAGCATAGCAAAGATCACCACTGTGCCAACCAGCAGGAATAGAAGCCCAAACTTCTTCCCATTGCATCTTGTATCAAAGTGGCCAAGGAAGACCGCACTGGATGAAATAAAGCTTTACTTACACAGAAAGGAGACAGAGTAAGATTAGCTTCAGTTGTGTGCCTCAGGGTCCCCTGGCCAGTGGCTCGCTCCTGGCAGTGACACAGGGCAATTGGCCTATATGCACTCGTTTGGTGCTGCAGTTGAAGGAATCTTGTCCCTTCCCTGCAGAGGACAGACATAGCTGTGGGGTTGGCCAGCTGCCATTTGACACAGACGCTTTAAGCAGAGACAAAAGAGTACTCATTGAGTACAAAACAAGGAAAGATATTCCCACACAGGGCGATAAGCCCGGCACAGGCTGTGTGGGCCCTTTATCTCTTGGTAGGAAGTGTTTCAGGCCCAAGGCCCATTCTGATGCAGCAGAGTTGGGGCCTAAAGACTGCGTGCATGAGACAGCCTTTCCCAAAACGTACAAAACAAAACCCACATTATCTGTGTTCCCTCCCAGAGATGCAGTACGAAATGGTAGACTAGGACAAGGACAACTGCTATAAAAATCCTTATTTGGAAAAGAAAAAAAATTGGAAACCCGGCACCCGGTGGTCCATAGCGTTGATCAATTTCTGCAGGACAAGATGTGAAGGCTCCCTGCCCTGGCAGTGGAGTAACGTTTAGGCCAGACTCTGGTTCTACTCTCTGAGAATAGCTCTCTTGTCCGCTGTTCTCTCTGAACCCTAGTTTTGTAATGAAATTGACGCTGGAGAGTCTGGCCACTTAAAGTCTGCATCACGTTTACAACCTGCTTCCTGCGGGTGACGGACACACTCAACTCCTCCTCGAGGGAGGCAGCCCGACGTCTAAACAAGTCATTGCATCTGTGCCAAAACCCAGGACCTGGCCTCAACGCACAGTCTTTTCCATGGTGTGCTGGGGGTGTAATCATCAAGGCCAGGAGGTAGCGCTCACTATCTCTCTCCAGTCTTATTGGCTAGAACTTTTCGTGTGTACACACCTGGTTGCAAGAGAACAGGAAATGGAGACTTCAGCTGGACATATATATATATATATATATATATATATATATATATATATATCTGGGTATATCCATATCCTCAGCTAGAACTCAGAAGTACTGTTTGGAAAGATGTATTTATTTATTTATTTTTAAAAGAAGCCATCCATGCTTGACTTTTTTTTAAAAATTATTATTTATTTATTTATTTATTTTGGCTGTGTTGGGTCTTCGTTTCTGTGTGAGGGCTTTCTCTAGTTGCGGCAAGTGGGGGCCACTCTTCATCGCGGTGCGCGGGCCTCTCACTATCGCGGCCTCTCTTGTTGCGGAGCACAGGCTCCAGACGCGCAGGCTCAGTAGTTGTGGCTCACGGGCCCAGCTGCTCCGCGGCATGTGGGATCTTCCCAGACCAGGGCTCGAACCCATGTCCCCTGCATCGGCAGGCAGATTCTCAACCACTGAGCCACCAGGGAAGCCCCTGGAAAGATGTATTGAACAGATGAAGGACGCTCGTTAACAACTAGTCCGTCTCGGCCACACTCAGGCATGAAGTCTCCCTCATACACCACTCACAAACATGGAACTGAACACGTCTCCATGACTAATACACACACACATAAACGCATGCACACTTACACAAAGCTTTTGTCGGTGGTAATAGACTGCTTGCTTTCGGAAGATGGGTGGCGTTTATGTAACAAAAATAAAATGATAACAGTAGACCTTCTGGATCTCTAAAGACCCTCAGCCATTTCATTGCATTTCTCAACCTCGCTTCTGCTTTTCTCGTTACTTGGCTCTGTCTGCACTTCAGCATTTCTGTTCATTCCTATTCCCAAGTGGTTTAGCATTTCTTGTGCCCCCTTGACTATTATTAATGCCCTGACAGTCTCACTTTCCACCCAAGTGATATTATTAAAGAATTTTGCTAAAGGAAGACAGGTCTCCTTTAAAAGGAATTCAAGGGATGTACTAGGACTGTATGTAGAACATGAGAAATACAATGAACTCTGCTGTATGTTGTATAGGAAAGGTATAAAGAGAGCAAATCTTAAGAGTTCTCATCACAAGAAAAAAATATTTTTTCTATTTCTTTAATTTTGTATCTATATGATATGATGGATGTCCACTAAATTTATTGCCATAATCATTTCATGATGTATGTAAGTCAAATTGTTATACTGTACACCTTAAACTTCTACGGTGCTGTATGTCAATTACATCACAATAAAACTGGAAGAAAAAAGATAAGTTAAAACATGACAACTGAAAAAAATGAATTCAAGGGCTACTAAAATTATGATTTTCTTTCATCCTGCTCAGAGTTTGTGTATTGCACAGAAGAGACTGAAAGGGACTAGAAAGGGACTATATTATTATAATAATCTTATAAGGTAGGTCTTATTTTTATTATTTCCATTTTCTAGATAAGGAAACTAAAGCACAGAGAGGGTAAGTTACTTGTGCAAAGCTCACACAGCTAATGATAATAATAATAACAAACAGAGTGCTTACTGTAATCACGGTCCTGAGTGTTTTATACATAACAATACCATTTAATTCCCATCTGTTTGATAAATGATGACATGTTCCCCATTTACAGATGAATAAACTGAGGCCTGGAACAGTTTAGTAAGTTGCTCAAGGTTACACAGCTAGTAAGTAAGTGGCAAGGCTGGGATTTGAATCTGGGTCTAGGTCCATGCTTGTAAAATTTGCATTCTTTTATTTCTTTTTAAAAAATTTTCTTCTTTTTTTTTTGTTTTTTTTGTTTAAGAAAAGTTTTTTTTGTTTTGAAACTTTACATTTTTAAACATTAATGTTTGGGCTTCCCTGGTGGCGTAGTGGTTAAGAATCTGCCTGCCAATGCAAGGGACACGGGTTCGAGCCCTGGTCTGGGAAGATCCCACATGCTGCGGAGCAGCTAAGCCCGTGAGCCACAACTACTGAGCTTGTGTGTCTGGAGCCTGTGCTCCGCAACAAGAGAGGCCGCGACAGTGAGAGGTCCGCACACGGCGATGAAGAGTGGCCCCCGCTTGCCGCAACTGGAGAAAGCCCTTGCACAGAAACGAAGACCCAACACAGCCAAAAATAAATAAATAAATTTATAAAAAAAACGAAAACAAAAAACCCCATTAATGTTCACAGCCCAAGCTTACATGGTAAACTTAATGAGTTGAGCCTCTCAATCAAAGGGGTCCTGGCAGAGATTACCTTTGAGAGTACCAATATCAGTGATAAGGCCTGGTGAAGGTTCTCTGACTGTGGGGTCATGATGGGTGTTAGGTCGGTGGATTTGAGTTCCACTATGGAATCTAGTTGGGTGCATCCATTCACAGCAGGGCGGAAAGACTCCTAGGAGGTCAGGGTTTGAATTACAACAACCTGAAAGCTAAGTGAGGTCCCTGCCTGGAAAGTAAACATCGGAATGCTTATTCAAAAAGCAAAGCCTGGTTTTGCTGGGCTCTCTCGAGAGATGCCATCGTTATTGAAGGCCTTATACCATCTGGCTCCCTGTGCGCAGCAAAGCCTAATGATGCTGACAGGTCACCTAAGTTCGCACTAATGGGCTCGTGTTTTATTTATTCAGGTGCTGATTTGACATTTCCCAGCCCCGATGAATCTATGGATTTGGAAGTAACTGGGTCCTCTCTTTCTATACCGTGATGTTATCTCCCAAAATGAAGGAAATGAGAAACAGGAAAGGCCTAGATTCCCTGCAGATAGCTCTCACAGTTTACGGTAAGAAATCAAATGGTACGAAAAGCATTAGCCAAAACTTAAAACACAAATCATTGGTGTTTAATATGATATATTGCAAAGAAATTTCTGGCACTGAAAGTCTGTCTTTAAGCAACACTTCCACACAGCGCCAACTAAACAATGTAATAGCATCTGGACTCCTTCTAAATCAAGTATGAAATAATGTATTTCTCCCATGACACAGATGACTCTAAAAGGCAACATTTCCTAAAATAAAAAATGAAGGGTAAATTAAGCAGTGTCTAAGGGAGCCTTTCTTGTGATTTTTTTCATTTTAGTTTTTAAAGTATCTTTTAAAAAATATCTACTTAAGTAAAATATACATATAGAAGAGTGAAGAAATCATGGATGTTTATTTTGACACATTTTTACACAAACCCAAATAACCACCACTTAGACCCATAACGAGAATGTCACCATGTCCTCAAAACTTTCATGCCCTCTTTAAACCCTCCTCTCCAAAATTAATAACTATCCTGACTTCTTTTTAAAATTTTTATTTTAAAATACAGCACAGATACATAAACCATATCAAACAATTGTCCATAATACAGAATTATTATAAGGCAAATTCTTGTAACTACCATCCAAATCAAGGGATAAACCGTGACCAACCGCCCAGAACCCACCACATGCCCCATCCTTCCGGAGGGAAGACAGAGGCTTACCTGTATCCAGGTAACATAAAAATCATTTCCATGCTTTGCTTTACAGTTTTGCCACCCAATTGTGTATCCCTAAACAATAAAGCTTAGTGTTGCCTGTTTCTAAAAAATGTCACTTAAGCCACTTTTAATGGAAAGATTTCCCTTCTATCATTATAACTACTTGTGCATTGTATCTGTTGAAGAAACTGGGCCTTGGTCTACATAGAGTTTCCTATTATGAAGTAATCTGACGCAAAATTTCAAACCTGAATACGATCAAGCCTGTAGTTCCCAGTGCCAGTTTATAAGAAATGCAAAGGACAGAGGGATTTGTAAAAATACTCATGGAGATGCACTCAGGAAAAATATCCAGTATAACTTCTATAAGAAAGTAATGAGAAACACTTAATTCTTTTTGTTTTGCTTTGTTTTGTTTTTTAGAAAAACCAGTGTTAAAAATACGGAATTGACACCCTACCATCCTTCAAAGGTAGCCAAATTCTTAAAGAATCATTATGAACTCATGTATTTAAACTGCAGTTTAGATTAGGGTGAAAATAATTATGTTAGAATTCAGAAAACAGGCTGACAAATTGAAGAATATATAAAATGTTTTTCAAGGTGTTTCCTAAATTAGTGTATTTTTTTCAGAGAGATAAACTTTCTTATTTATGGATCATTAAAAATATTTTAGTCTTTTTATCCTGATGATCATCGCGTCCACCTTCTTCAAGTTGCTCCTGTGTCCTTTTTTTTTTTTAATATTTATTTATTTATTTGGCTGCGTTGGGTCTCATTTGCAGCACGCGGGATCTTTCGTTGTGGTGCATGGGCTTCTCTCTAGTTGTGGCCTGTGGGTTTTTCTCTCTCTAGTTGAGGTTCATGGGCTCCCGGGCACGTAGGTTCTGTAGTTTGTGGCTCGCGGGCTCTCTTGTTGAGCTGCGCGAGCTCAGTGGTTGGGGTGCGCGGGCTTAGTGGTCCCGCGGCATATGGGGTCTTAGTTCCCCGACCAGGGATCGAACCCGCGTCCCCTGCATTGGCAGGTGGATTCTTTACCACTGGACCACCAGGGAAGTCCCCTCTCCAGTGTCCTTTTAATAACACTCCAGTAGTCTTTGATACATTACCTGCTATGACAAGATGCACTAGGCTTCTTTTGTATATTTCTTTCCCAAGTCCTAGAATTAGCTATTTCTTCAAGAAGCTTTGATTTCTTTTAAGTAGAAAGTGATATTTCATGACCACCCCCTGGGGGCAGGAGTGCTCATTGCTAGTGGGTAGGTCACTCTTATTATGCTTTGTCAGTGGACAGAACTGGGAGAAGTACATTAAAAAACCCTCATGAGGCCAGATTAATACTTCAATTCAAATTCAGGACTACAAGGTTTTTAATTTAACCTCTTCTGTCTTAAATCTGAAATCTTTTCTTCCATACTGAGAATAATTTTCAAGGATATGGAGGATGACAGAATTAGACTACCACATGAGTATTTACTTACTTTATCCCATCTTACACACGTAATAGTCCCAGGATAGAATAGCAATACTACCTGCACCAATATGATTAAAATTATTTTTGTGCATCTGTTCTCTCTGTTTTCCTCCTATTTAAAATATAGGGAGATTAACCAAGATGGCGGAGTAGAAGGACGTGCTCTCACTCCCTCTTGCGAGAGCACCAGAATCACAACTGGCTGCTGGACAATCATTGACAGGAAGACCCTGGACTTCACCAAGGAGGACACCCCACGTCCAAGGACAGAGGAGAAGCCACAGTGAGACGGTAGGAGGGGCGCAATCAGAGTAAAATCAAATCCCATAACTGCTGGGTGGGTGACTCACAGACTGGCGAACACTTATACCACAGAAGTCCACCCACTGGAGTGAAGGTTCTGAGCACCTCAGGCTTCCCAACCTGGGGGTCCGGCAAAGGGAGGAGGAATTCCTAGAGAATCAGACTTTGAAGTCTAGTGGGAATTGATTGCAGGACTGTGACAGGACTGGGGGAAACAGAGACCCCACTCTTGGAGGGCACACACAAAGTAATGTGTGCATCGGGACCCAGGGGAAGGAGCAGTGACCCTGGGGGAGACTGAACCAGACGTACCTGCTGGTGTTGGGGGGTCTCCTGCAGAGGCGAGTGGTGGCTCTGTTTCACCGTGGGGATAAGGACACTGGCAGCAGAGGTCCTGGGAAGTTCTCCTTGGCGTGAGCCCTCCCAGAGTCTGCCATTAACCCCACCAAAGAGCACGGGTAGGCTCCAGTGTTGGGTTGCCTCAGGCAAAACAACCAACAGGGAGGGAACCCAGCCCCACCCATCAACAGTCAAGTGGATTAAGGTTTTACTGAGCTCTGACCGCCACAGCAACAGTCAGCTCTACCCACCACCAGAGCCTCCCATCAAGCCTCTTAGATAGCCTCAACCACCAGAGGGCAGACAACAGAAGCAAGAAAAACTACAATCCTGCAGCCTGTGGACCAAAAACCACAGTTACAGAAAGACAGAGAAGATGAAAAGGCAGAGGGCTATGTACCAGATGAAGGAACAAGAAAAAACCCCAGAAAAACAACTAAATGAAGTGGAGATAGGCAACCTTCCAGAAAAAGAATTCAGAATAATGATAGTGAAGATGATCCAGGACCTCGGAATAAGAATGGAGGCAAAGATTGAGAAGATGCAAGAAATGATTAACAAAGACCTAGAAGAATTAAAGAACAAACAAACAGAGATGACCAATACAATAACTGAAATGAAAACTACACTAGAAGGAATCAATAGCAGAATAACTGAGGCAGAAGAACGGATAAGTGACCTGGAAGACAGAATGGTGGAATTCACTGCTGCGGAACAGACTAAAGAAAAAAGAATAAAAAGAAATGAAGACAGCCTAATGGGACAACATTAAACGCAACAACATTCGCATTATAGGGGTCCCAGAAGGAGAAGAGAGAGAGAAAGGACCAGAGAAAATATTTGAAGAGATTATAATCGAAAACTTCCCTAACATGGGAAAGGAAATAGCCACCCAAGTCCAGGAAGCGCAGAGAGTCCCATACAGAATAAACCCAAGGAGAAACACGCCGAGACACATAGTAATCAAAGTGGCAAAAATTAAAGACAAAGAAAAATTATTGAAAGCAGCAAGGGAAAAACGACAAATAACATACAAGGGAACCCCCATAAGGTTAACAGCTGATTTCTCAGCAGAAACTCTGCAAGCCAGAAGGGAGTGGCATGAAATACTTAAAGTGATGAAAGGGAAGAACCTACAACCAAGATTACTCTACCCAGCAAGGATCTCATTTAGATTTGATGGAGAAATCAAAAGCTGTACAGACAAGCAAAAGCTAAGAGAATTCAGCACCACCAAACCAGCTCTACAACAAATGCTAAAGGAACTTCTCTAAGTGGGAAACACAAGAGAAGAAAAGGACCTACAAAAACAAACCCAAAACGATTAAGAAAATGGTCATAGGAACATACATATCGATAATTACCTTAAACGTGAATGGATTAAATGCCCCAACCAAAAGACATAGACTGGCTGAATGGATACAAAAACAAGACCCATATATATGCTGTCTACAAGAGACCCACTTCAGACCTAGGGACACATACAGACTGAAAGTGAGGGGATGGAAAAAGATATTCCATGCAAATGGAAATCAAAAGAAAGCTGGAGTAGCTATACTCATATCAGATAAAATAGACTTTAAAATAAAGAATGTTACAAGAGACAAGGAAGGACACTACATAATGATCCAGGGATCAATCCAAGAAGAAGATATAACAATTATAAATATATATGCACCCAACATAGGAGCACCTCAATACATAAGGCAACTGCTAACAGCTATAAAAGAGGAAATCGACAGTAACACAATAATAGTGGGGGACTTTAACACCTCACTTACACCAATGGACAGATCATCCAAAATGAAAATAAATAAGGAAACAGAAGCTTTAAATGACACAATAGACCAGATAGATTTAATTGATATATATAGGACATTCCATCCAAAAACGGCAGATTACACGTTCTTCTCAAGTGCACACGGAACATTCTCCAGGATAGATCACATCTTGGGTCACAAATCAAGCCTCAGTAAATTTAAGAAAATTGAAGTCATATCAAGCATCTTTTCTGACCACAACGCTATGAGATTAGAAATGAATTACAGGGAAAAAAACGTAAAAAAGACAAACACATGGAGGCTAAACAATACGTTACTAAATAACCAAGAGATCACTGAAGAAATCAAACAGGAAATAAAAAAATACCTAGAGACAAATGACAATGAAAACACGACGACCCAAAACCTATGGGATGCAGCAAAAGCGGTTCTAAGAGGGAAGTTTATAGCTATACAAGCCTACCTAAAGAAACAAGAAAAATCTCAAGTAAACAATCTAACTTTACACCTAAAGAAACTAGAGAAAGAAGAACAAACAAAACCCAAAGTTAGCAGAAGGAAAGAAATCATAAAGATCAGAGCAGAAATAAATGAAATAGAAACAAAGAAAACAATAGCAAAGATCAATAAAACTAAAAGTTGGTTCTTTGAGAAGATAAACAAAATTGATAAGCCATTAGCCAGACTCATCAAGAAAAAGAGGGAGAGGACTCAAATCAATAAAATCAGAAATGAAAAAGGAGAAGTTACAACAGACACCGCAGAAATACAAAACATCCTAAGAGACTACTACAAGCAACTTCATGCCAATAAAATGGACAACCTGGAAGAAATGGACAAATTCTTAGAAAGGTATAACCTTCCAAGACTGAATCAGGAAGAAACAGAAAATATCAACAGACCAATCACAAGTAATGAAATTGAAACTGTGATTAAAAATCTTCCAACAAACAAAAGTCCAGGACCAGATGGCTTCACAGGTGAATTCTATCAAACATTTAGAGAAGAGCTAACACCCATCCTTCTCAAACTCTTCCAAAAAATTGCAGAGGAAGGAACTCTCCCAAACTCATTCTATGAGGCCACCATCACCCTGATACCAAAACCAGACAAAGACACTACAAAAAAAGAAAATTACAGACCAATATCACTGATGAATATAGATGCAAAAATCCTCAACAAAATACTAGCAAACAGAATCCAACAACACATTAAAAGGATCATACACCACGATCAAGTGGGATTTATCCCAGGGATGCAAGGATTCTTCAATATACGCAAATCAATCAATGTGATACACCATATTAACAAATTGAAGAAGAAAAACCATATGATCATCTCAACAGATGCAGAAAAAGCTTTTGACAAAATTCAACACCCATTTCTGATAAAAACTCTCCAGAAAGTGGGCATAGAGGGAACCTACCTCAACATAATAAAGGCCATATATGACAAACCCACAGCAAACATCATTCTCAATGGTGAAAAACTGAAAGCATTTCCTCTAAGATCAGGAACGAGACAAGGATGTCCACTCTCACCACTATTATTCAACATAGTTCTGGAAGTCCTAGCCATGGCAATCAGAGAAGAAAAAGAAATAAAAGGAATACAAATTGGAAAAGAAGAAGTAAAACTGTCACTGTTTGCGGATGACATGATACTATACATAGAGAATCCTAAAACTGCCACCAGAAAACTGCTAGAGCTAATTAATGAATATGGTAAAGTTGCAGGTTACAAAATTAATGCACAGAAATCTCTTGCATTCCTATACACTAATGATGAAAAATCTGAAAGAGAAATTATGGAAACACTCCCATTTACCATTGCAACAAAAAGAATAAAATACCTAGGAATAAACCTACCTAGGGAGGCAAAAGACCTGTATGCAGAAAACTATAAGACACTGATGAAAGAAATTAAAGATGATACCAACAGATGGAGAGATATACCATGTTCTTGGATTGGAAGAATCAACATTGTGAAAATGAGTATACTACCCAAAGCAATCTACAGATTCAATGCAATCCCTATCAAATTACCAATGGCATTTTTTACGGAGCTAGAACAAATCATCTTAAAATTTGTATGGAGACACAAAAGACCCCGAATAGCCAAAGCAGTCTTGAGGCAAAAAAATGGAGCTGGAGGAATCAGACTCCCTGACTTCAGACTATACTACAAAGCTACAGTAATCAAGACAATATGGTACTGGCACAAAAACAGAAACATAGATCAATGGAACAAGATAGAAAGCCCAGAGATTAACCCACGCACCTATGGTCAACTAATCTATGACAAAGGAGGCAAAGATATACAATGGAGAAAAGACAGTCTCTTCAATAAGTGGTGCTGGGAAAACTGGACAGCCACATGTAAAAGAATGAAATTAGAATACTCCCTAACACCATACACAAAAATAAACTCAAAATGGATTAGAGACCTAAATATAAGACTGGACACTATAAAACTCTTAGAGGAAAACATAGGAAGAACACTCTTTGACATAAATCACAGCAAGATCTTTTTCGATCCACCTCCTAGAGTAATGGAAATAAAAACAAAAATAAACAAGTGGGACCTAATGAAACTTCAAAGCTTTTGCACAGCAAAGGAAACCATAAACAAGACGAAAAGACAACCCTCAGAATGGGAGAAAATATTTGCAAATGAATCAACGGACAAAGGATTAATCTCCAAAATATATAAACAGCTCATTCAGCTCAATATCAAAGAAACAAACACCCCAATCCAAAAATGGGCAGAAGACCTAAATAGACATTTCTCCAAAGAAGACATACAGACGGCCACGAAGCACATGAAAAGATGCTCAACATCACTAATTATTAGAGAAATGCAAATCAAAACTACAATGAGGTATCACCTCACTCCTGTTAGAATGGGCATCATCAGAAAATCTACAAACAACAAATGCTGGAGAGGGTGTGGAGAAAAGGGAACCCTCTTGCACTGTTGGTGGGAATGTAAATTGATACAGCCACTATGGAGAACAATATGGAGGTTCCTTAAAAAACTAAAAATAGAATTACCATATGACCCAGCAATCCCACTACTGGGCATATACCCAGAGAAAACCGTAATTCAAAAAGACACGTGCACCCGAATGTTCATTGCAGCACTATTTACAATAGCCAGGTCATGGAAGCAACCTAAATGCCCATCAACAGACGAATGGATAAAGAAGTTGTGGTACATATATACGATGGAATATTATTCAGCCATAAAAAGGAACGAAATTGAGTCATTTGTTGAGAAGTGGATGGATCTAGAGACTGTCATACAGAGTGAAGTAAGTCAGAAAGAGAAAAACAAATATCGTATGTTAATGCATGTATGTGGAACGTAGAAAAATGGTACAGATGAGCCAGTTTGCAGGGCAGAAGTTGAGACACAGATGTAGAGAATGGACATATGGACACCAAGGGGGGAAAACTGCGATGAGGTGGGGATGGTGATGTGCTGAATTGGGCGATTGGGATTGACATGTATACACTGATGTGTATAAAACTGATGCCTAATAAGAACCTGCAGTATAAAAAAACAAACAAAACAACTAATACTAAACTTTCATTGGGTTATTTGTATGGAAATATGTTAATATAAATGTTTCAGACATTACATGAAATTTCTAAAAATCTTATATTTGTATTTGTATGGAAATATGTATGGAAATATGTTAATATAAATGTTTCAGACATTACATGAAATTTCTAAAAATCTTATATTTGTATTTGTATGGAAATATGTATGGAAATATGTTAATATAAATGTTTCAGACATTACATGAAATTTCTAAAAATCTTATATTTGTATTTGTATGGAAATATGTATGGAAATATGTTAATATAAATGTTTCAGACATTACATGAAATTTCTAAAAATCTTATATTTGTATTTGTATGGAAATATGTATGGAAATATGTTAATATAAATGTTTCAGACATTACATGAAATTTCTAAAAATCTTATATTTGTATTTGTATGGAAATATGTATGGAAATATGTTAATATAAATGTTTCAGACATTACAGGAAACGTCTAAAAATCTTATATGTTCTGGTATAATGTTATAAGTAATAATCCTAGTTATTACTTTAAAATGTATATCTCAGAAATAACTAATTTTCTTGTCAACTGCATTATTATGAACTTTCATCAAATCTTTAACCATGGTCATTTTTAAGTCTTTTGTCATTTACAGACAGTTCTGGGTGTACTCTGATGATTTTGCAAATATGTTCCTATAAAAGAGTTTCATCTTCAAGAAATTCATGGAAAAGACTCTGACAAGTACAGGTTTCTGGTAACTGACTGTACTGCTGAATTGAATGAATAAGCATTTTCAGAACTCTAATGAAAAACTGATGAACTCATAAAAGTGCTAACAAAAGATCAAGATGAAAAAAAAGAAATTAATTACATGGGACTGAGTGAACTGATGAGGATGAGTATAATTTTTGTGACTTTCTGTCTGAATTAAAAAAAAAAAATCCCACAAGGACTCAGAGGAAAAGAATATACAAATCAATTTTCACTGCAAAGTAAAGGAGCTGTTACAGTGGAGGATTACTGGACTGAATGTCAATATTATGACATAGTATAAGTGTGTTTCATGTTTGGTAATTGCAATCATTGTTGCTTTTGTTGTGGTCATCCATGTACAATGCTTGGTGTCAGTCTATCTATCTCTTGTAAAAATAAAATACAGTGTGTGTGTGTGGAAAAAAAAATAAAATAAAATAAAATTTAAAAAAAAAAATATATAATTGTGGGCTTCCCTGGTGGCACAGTGGTTAAGAATCCACCTGCTAATGCAGGGGACACGGGTTCGATCCCTGGCCCGGGAAGATCCTACACGCCGTGGAGCAACTAAGCCCATGCACCACAACTACTGAGCCTGTGCTCTAGAGCCCATGAGCCACAACTACTGAGCCTGCGTGCCGCAAATACTGAATCCTGCGCACCTAGAGCCCATGCTCTGCAACAAGAGAAGCCACGACAATGAGAAGCCCGTACACAACAACAAAGAGTAGCCCCCGTTTGCCACAGCTAGAGAAAGCCTGCACACAGTAATGAAGACCCAACACAGCCAAAAAAAACCCCACAAAAAACAAATAAATAAATTTGTTCAAAAAACCCCGTAATCATATAGGCAAGACATGGCAACAACATAAATGTCTATCAACAGATGAATGGATAAAGAAGATGTGAGATGTAGATTTTATATATGTATATATAAAATGGAATACTACTCAGCCTTAAAAAAGAATGACACAATGCCATTTGCGGCAATATGAATAGACCTAGAGATTATCATACTGAATGAAGAAGTCAGACAGAGAATGACAAGTACCATATGATATCACTTATATATTGAATCTAAAATAAGATACAAATGAACTTATCTATGAAACAGAAATAGACTCACAGACATAGAAAACAGACTTGTGGTTGCCAAGGGTGAGGGGAGGTCGGGGAGGGATGGATTGGGAGTTTGGGATTAGCAGATGCAAACTGTTATATATAGGATGGATAAACAACAAGGTCCTACTGTATAGCACAGGGAACTATATTCAATATCCTGTGATAAACCATAATGGAAAAGAATATGGAAAAGAATATATATGTATAATTGAGTCACTTTGTTGTACAGCAGAAATTAACACAACACTATGTCAACTATACTTCAATAAAATAATTTAAAACAACCCCCCCAAACAAAAACACCCCATAATTATAATGCATATAGCCATTCCTTATATATTTTCTTCCTTATAATCCTCATCTGGTCTCAGTTCTCTCGGTAACTACTATGTATTTAACGTTCAACAATGGTCTTTACATCAAGATCTCTCAGGTCATTTTGATTGTTTAAAGCTCATTCTCTAGTAGATTTCTTCAAGAAACACTCATTAGCACGCTATTAGCATAACTGTTGAAAAGTCTAATGACAATCAGATTTTCTTTCCCTTTTAACTTGGTCTTTTGCTTGGATGTCCAAAGGATTTTTTTCTTAAAATTGAGCAATTTTATTAGAATAAATGTTGTTATTGGTTATTCTGACTTTATTTTCTCAGGTACAGGGTATGCTCTTTCCACATGATGACGTTTGATTCAAGTGTGCATTTCTGTAGGTCAGTACACAGAAGTGAGAATTGCTGAGATATGAAGTGTGCTCAGATTTATTGGATACTGCCAAAAATTTTCCAAAAGCGGTGGAACAATTTAACTCCCATGGACAGTGTGTGACAGTTATTTGATAACTGTAAAAATATTGATAGTTATTGAATGAAAAGAATTGAAGACAGTCTCAACTGAGACCTCTGGGACAACAGTAAATGCACCAACATTCGACTTATAGGGGTCCCAGAAGAAGAAGAGAAAAAGAAAGGGTCTGAGAAAATATTTGAAGAGATTATAGTTGAGAACTTCCCTAACATGTGAAAGAAAATAGTCAATCAAGTCCAGGAAGCACAGAGAGTCCCATACAGGATAAACCTAAAGAGAAACACACTGACATATATTAATCAAACTACCAAAAATTAAATACAAAGAAAAAATATTAAAAGCAGCAAGGGAAAAGCAAAAATAACATACCAGGGAATCCCCATAAGGTTAAGAGCTGATCTTTCAGCAGAAACTCTGCAAGCCAGAAGGCAGTGGCAGGACGTATTTAAAGTGATGAAAGGGAAAAACCTACAACCCAGATTACTCTGCTTGGCAAGGATCTCATTCAGATTCGATGGAGAAATCAAAAGCTTTACAAACAAGCAAAAGTTAGGAGACTTCAGCACCACCAAACCAGCTTTACAACAAATGCTAAAGGAACTTCTCTAAGTGGGAAACACAAGAGAAGAAAAAGACCCACAAAAACAAACCCAAATCAATTAAGAAAATGGTAATAGGAATATACATATCGATAATCACCTTGAATGTAAATGGATTAAATTCTCCAACCAAAAGACACAGACTGGCTGAATGGACACAAAAACGAGACCCTTACATATGCTCTCTACAAGAAACACACTTCAGACCTAGGGACACATACAGACTGAAAGTGAGGGGATGGAAAAAGATATTCCATGCAAATGGAAATCACAAGAAAGATGAAGTAGCAATATTCATATCAGATAAAATAGACTTTAAAATAAACACTGTTACAAGAGATAAAGAAGGACACTACATAATGATCAAGGGATTAATCCAAGAAGAAAACATAACAATTATAAGTATTTATGCACCCAACATAGGAGCACCTCAATACATAAGGCAAATGCTAACAGCCATAAAAGGAGAAATTGACAGTAATACAATTATAGTGGGGGACTTTAACACCCCACTTACACCAATAGACAGATCATCCAGACAGAAAATAAATAAGGAAACACAAGCTTTAAATGGCACAATAGACCAGATAGACTTAATTGATAGTTTTAGGACATTCTACCAGAAAGTGGAAGAACACTTTCTTCTCCAGTGCACGTGGAACGTTCTCCAAAATAGATCACATCTTGGGTCACAAATCAAGCCTTGGAAAATTTAAGAAAACTGAAGTCGTATCAAGCATCTTTTCTGACCACGATGCTATGAGATTAGAAATCAATTACAGGGAAAAAAACAGTAAAAAACACAAATACATGGAGGCTAAACAGTGTACTGCTAAATAATCAAGAAATCACTGAAGAAATCAAAGAGGAAATAAAAAAATACCTAGAAACAAATGATAACAAAAACACGATGATCCAAAACCTATGGGATGCAGGAAGAGCAGTTCTAAGAAGGAAGTACATAGCAATTCAAGCTCACCGCAAGAAACAAGAAAAATCTCAAATAAACAATTTAACCTTACACCTAAAAAAGAACAAAGAAAACGCAAAGTTAGTAGAAAGAAAGAAATCATAAAGATCAGAGGAGAAATAAATAAAACAGAAACAAAGAAAACAATAGCAAAGATCAATAAAACTAAAAGCTGGTTCTTTGAGAAGATAAACAAAATTGATAAAACTTTAGCCAGACTCATCAAGAAAAAAAGGGAGACTGGCGGGTTGAAGGAGGGAAGCGGGCGAGCGAAGTCCCAGTGCGCGCTGCGGCGGCACGGGTACCCTCCCCTTCCGGGCGTGAGGCGCTGTGAGGAAAGCTGAAGCGAGCGGACTTGCACCGGCAGCGAGACGCCGCTACCGCCGCCCCAGCCCAGCCTCCCTCGGCTTCAGCGCTCCCGTCGTGGGGGCCCGGGTTCCTCAGCACACCCAGCTCCAGCAGCCCCAGAGCCTGTCCCCAGTCTTTCGGAAGCCCCGGCGCCAGCCCGGGCCCTTGGCGGGGAGGATGACGGAGCTGCAGTCGGCACTGCTACTGCGAAGACAGCTGGCAGGGCTTCCCTGGTGGCGCAGTGGTTGAGAATCTGCCTGCTAATGCAGGGGACGCGGGTTCGAGCCCTGGTCTGGGAGGATCCCGCATGCCGCGGAGCGACTGGGCCCGTGAGCCACAACTGCTGAGCCTGCGCGTCTGGAGCCTGTGCCCCGCAACGGGAGGGGCCGCGTTGGTGAGAGGCCCGCGCACCGCGATGAAGAGTGGCCCCCGCTTGCCGCAACTAGAGAAAGCCCTCGCACGAAACGAAGACCTAACACAGCTAAAAAAATAAAATAAATAAATAAATAAAAAGAGTAGCTATTAAAAAAAAAACACATTAATCTAATTGGAAAAAGGGTATATAGGAACTATTTAAAAAAAAAAAATCCTGCTTTCAATTCTTTTGAATATATACCCAGAAGTGGGATTGCTGGGTCATATGGTAGTTCTGTTTTTTAAAAATAAACCTTATTTTTAGAGCCATTTTATTTTTTATTTTATTATTTTATTTTATTTTATTTTTTGGCCACGCGGCATGGCTTGTGGGATCTTAGTTCCCTGATCAGGGATTGAACCTGGGCCCCAGCAGTGAAAGCGCCGAGTCCTAACCATTGGACCACCTGGGAATTCCCTTTAGAGCTGTTTTAAATTCACAGCAAAATTGAGTGAAAGATACAGAGATTTCCCATAGTACCCCCTGCCCCCACACAAGCTTAGCTTCCCCCATTATCAGCATCCTCCGCCAGAGTAGTGCATCTGTATTGAGAAGTTTAATTTTTTATGTTTTTGAGCGACCTCCATACTGTTTTCTGTAGCAGCAGCACCATTTTACAATCCCACCAACACTGTACAGGGCTCCAATTTTCTCCACTTGTTCTCCAACACTTGTTTTTTTGATTGTAGCCATCCTGATTGATGTGAGGTGATATGGTTTTGATTTGCATTTCTCTGATAATTACTGACATTAAGCAACTTTTCCCATCTTCGTTGGCCTTGGTAGATCGCCTTTGGCAAAATGTTGATTCAAGTCCTTTACCCGTTTTTAAAATTAGGTTATTTGATTTTTTGTTGTTAAGTTGTACATGTTCTTTATATACTATGGATATTAACCTTTTATCTGATACGTAATTTGCAAATATTTTCTCTCTTTCCATAGGTTGCCTTTTAACTCTGATTATATCCTTTGCATAAAAGTTTTTAAGTTTGATGTAGTTCAGGTGTCTATTTTTGCTTTTGTTGCCTGTGCTTTTGGTGTCACATCCAAGAAATCAGTGCTAAGTCCAATATCACAAAACTTCTCTAGTAGTTTTATAGTTTAGGTCTCACGTTAGGTCTTTAATCCGTTGTGGGTAAATTTTTGTATGTCGTGTAAGATAAGGGTTCAACTTCATTCTTTTCTATATGAATATCCAGTTTTCCCAACACCATTCGTTGAAGAGACTTCCCTTTCCCCATTGAATGGTCTTAACACCCTTATAAAATTCTTGAAATGACAAAATTGTAGAGATGGAGAATAGATTAGTGGTTTTTAGGGATTAAGGATGGTAATAGTGTGTTGCTATAAGGCGGCTGCATAAAGGATCTTTGTGGTTATGGAACTGTTTCTATCTTATAGTGGTTACACAAATCTGCAAATGTGATAAAATTGCATAGAGCTATACACACACACAAATAAGAGTGATACAATAAGAATAAAGTGTGTGGATTGTACCAATGTCAATTTCTTGGGTTCGCTATTATACGATAGTGATGCAGGATGTTAGCATTGAGAGAAACTGGGTAAAGGGTATAGGAGATCTTTCTGTTCTGTTTTTTCCATTGCCCTATAAATCTGTGTATTAAAATAAAAAACTTTAAAAAGTCAAAAAAAAAAAAAAAAAGGGAGAGGACACAAATCAATAAAATTAGAAATGAAAAAGGAGAGATTACAACTGACACCGCAGAAATACAAAAGAACATAAGAGACTACTACAAGCAACTATATGCCAATAAAATGGACAACCTGGAAGAAATGGACAAATTCTTGGAAAAGTACAACCTTCCAAGACTGAACCAGGAAGAATTAGAAAATATAAACAGACCAGTCACAGGTAATGAAATTGAAACTATAATTAAAAATTTTCCAACAAACAAAAGTCCAGGACCAGATGGCTTCACAGGCGAATTGTATCAAACATTTAGAGAAGAGTTAATACCTATACTTCTCAAACTCTTCCAAAAACTTGTGGAGGGAGGAACACTCCCAAACTTGTTCTATGAGGCCACCATCACCCTGATGCCGTGATATCAGAAAATGATATCACAAAAAAAGAAAATTATAGACCAATATCACTGATGAACATAGATGCAAAAGTCCTCAACGAAATACTAGCAAACAGAATCCAACAACACATTAAAAGAATCATACACCATGATCAAGTGGGATTTATCCCAGGGATGCAAGGATTCTTCAATATATGCAAAACAATCAATGTGATACACCATATTAACAAATTAAAGAATAAAAACCATATGATCATCTCAATAGATGCAGAAAAAGCTTTTGACAACATTCAATGCCCATTTATGATAAAAACTCTCCAGAAAGTGGGCATAGAGGGAACCTACCTCAACATAATAAAAGCCATATATGACAAACTCACAGCCAACATCATTCTCAATAGTGAAAAACTGAAAGCATTTCCTCTAAGATCAGGAAGAACAAGATTAGGATGTCCACTTTTGCCACTATTATTCTACATAGTATTGGAAGTCCTAGCCACAGGGAAGAAAAAGAAATAAAAGGAATACAAATTGGAAAAGAAGATGTAAAACTGTCACTGTTTGCCAATGACATGATACTATGCATAGAGAATCCTAAAGATGGCACCAGAAAACTACTAGAGCTAATCAATGAATTTGGTAAAGTAGCAGGATACAAAATTAATGCACAGAAATCTCTTGCATTCCTATACACTAACAACTAAAGATCAGAAAGGGAAATTAAGGAAACAATCCCATTTACCATCGCAAGAAAAAGAATAAAATACCTAGGAATAAGCCTACTTAAGGAGGCAAAAGAGCTGTACTCAGAAAACTATAAAACACTGATGAAAGAAATCAAATATAACATAAACAGATGGAGAGATATACCATGCTCCTAGATTGGAAGACTCAATATTGTGAAAATGACTATAATACCCAAAGCAATCTACAGGTTCAATGCAATCTCTATCAAATTACCAATGGCATTTTTCACAGAACTAGAACAAGAAATTTTACAATTTGTATGGAAACACAAAGGACCCCAAATAGCCAAAGCAATCTTAAGAAAGAAAAACAGAGCTGGAGGAATCAGGCTCCCTGACTTCAGACTATACTACAAAGCTACAGTAATCAAGACTGGTACTGGCAAGAAAACAGAAATGTAGATCAATGGAACAGGATAGAAAGCCCAGAGATAAACCCATGAACATATGGTCACCTTATCTTTGACAAAGGAGGAAAGAATATACAATGGAGAAAAGACAGCCTCTTCAATAAGTGGTGCTGGGAAAAATGAACAGCTACACATAAAAGAATGAAATTAGAACACTCCCTAACACCATACACAAAAATAAACTCAAAATGGATTAAAGACCTAAATGTAAGGTCAGACACTATCAAACTCTTAGAGGAAAATATAGGCAGAACAATCTATGACACAAATCACAGCAAGATCCTTTTTGACCCACCTCCTAGAGTAAGGGAAATAAAACCAAAGAGAAACAAATGGGACCTAATGAAACTTAAAAGCTTTTGCACAGCAAAGGAAACCATAAACAAGATGAAAAGACAACCCTCAGAATGGGAGAAAATATTTGCAAATGAAGCAACTGACAAAGGATTAATCTCCAAAATATACAAGCAGCTCATGAAGCTCAATATCAAAAAAACCACAAACAACCCAATCCAAAAATGGGTGGAAGAACTTAATAGACATTTCTCCAAAGAAGACATACAGATGGCCAACAAATACATGAAAAGATGCTCAACATCACTAACCATTAGAGCAATGTAAATCAAAACCACAGTGAGGTATCACCTCACACTGATCAGAATGGTCATCATCAAAAAATCTACAAACAATAAATGCTGGAGAGGATATGGAGAAAAAGGAACGCTCTTGCACTGTTGGTGGGAATGTAAATTGATACCGCCACTATGGAGAACAGTATGGAGCTTCCTCAAAAAACTAAAAATAGAACTACCATATGACCCAGCAATCCCAATACTGTGAATATACCCTGAGAAAACCATAATTCAAAAAGATACATGTACCACGATGTTCATTGCAGCACTATTTACAATAGCCAGGACATGGAAGCATTCTAAATGTCCATCAATAGGTGAATGGATAAAGAAGATGTGGCACATATATACAATGGAATATTACTCAGCCATAAAAAGGAAAGAAACTGAGTTATTTGTAGTGAGGTGGATGGACCTAGAATCTGTCTACAGAGTGAAGTAAGTCAGAAAGAGAAAAATACCATATGCTAACACATATATGCAGAATTTTAAAAAGCGGTACTGATGCACCTAGTGGCAGGGCAGGAATAAAGATGCAGATGTAGAGAACGGACTTGAGGGCATGGGGGGGAAGGGAAACTGGGATGAAGTGAGAGATTAGCATTGACATATATACACTACCAAATGTAAAATGGATGGCTAGTGTGAAGTGGCTGCTGGCACAGGTAGATCAGCTCAGTGCTTTGTGACGACCTAGAGACATGGGATAGGGAGGGTGGGAGGGAGGCTCAAGAGGGAGGAGATAGGGGATATATGTATACATATAGCTGATTCACTTTGTTTTACAGCAGAAGCTAACACAACATTGTAAAGCATTTATACTCCAATAAAGTTGAGAAAAATAAATAAATAAAATAAAAAACAAAAACAAAGAAGCAAACAAAAAAAGACATAAGGCATGTATAAAACAAATAGCAAAATGGTAGACATAAATCCTCCTTTATCAGTCACACACTAAATGTAAATCAGTTAAACACTCTGTTAAAAGATAAACTGAAACATATTAAAATTAAAAAAAAATTTATTTGGTTGCTCAGGGTCTTAGTTGTGGCATGTGGGATCTTTAGTTGTGGTATGTGAGATCTTCAGTTGCAGCATGCGAACTCCTAGTTGTGGCATGTGGGGTCTAGTTCCCCAACCAGGTACTGAACCCGGGCCCCCTGCATTGAGAGCACAGAATCTTAGCCTCTGGACCACCAGGGAAGTCCCTTAAAATTTTTAAGAGTTTGTTTGAGCAAAAATCAGTTTGAACCAGGCAGCACCTAACTGGAAGTGGTTAGAAGTATTCCACCAATAGGAGCTAAGGAAAGACTTTTATAGAGAAAAGGCAGAAGCAAAGCAAGGAAATTATTTGACTGGCTATAGCTTCAGTGTTTGCCTTATTTGGAAAAGCGTGGTTGGCCATTTGTGATTTGGTTGTCCTTAGGTTTCAATTTCTTAATCTTGAGGCATATACAAACTTAGATTTTGGTTTGCTTATTCAGTCTCCTAAGGTATTAGATACCTCAGTTTAAAAGCCTCCTTGTTTAACTGGTTGTTTTTGAAGTAATAGTCAAAAACTTCTCAACAAAGAAAAGCCCAGGACATAATGACTTCACTGGAGAAGTATTCTACCAAATACTTAGAGAATTAATACCAATTCTTCTTAAACTCTTCCAAAGAATTAAAGAGGGGGAACATTTCCAAACTCATTTTATGAAGCCAGTACTATTCTGATACCAAAGCCAGACAAAGATACTACAAGAATAGAAAACTAGAGGCTAATATCTATAATAAATATAGATGGAAAAATTCTCAACAAAACATTAGCAAACTGAATTCAACAGTGCATTAAAAGGATCATGCACCATGATCAAGTAGGATTTACACCTGAAATTCAAGGATGGTTCAACACACAAAAATCAATCAATGTAATACACTACATTGATTGATAAAACAGAATGAAAGACAAAAACCACATGATCATCTCAATTGCTGCAGAAAGAGAATCTGACAAAATTTAACACATGATAAAAATGCTCAACAAACTAGGAATGGAAGGAAACTACCTCAACATAATACAAAGCCCACAGATAACATGATACTCAACAGTGAAAGACTAAAAGATTTCCTCTAATATCAAGAACAAGGCAAAAATTCTCACTCACCACTACCATTAAACACAGTACTGAAAGCTCTAGCAAGAGTAATTAGACAAGAACAAGTAATAAAAAGCATTCAAATTGGAAAAGAAGCAAAATCATTTCTGTTTGCAGGTGACATGATCATATGTGTAGAAAACCCAAGATTCCACAAAAAACATGTTACAATTAATAAACATTTTCTACAAAGTTGCAGGATAAAAAAATCAACACACACAAAGTCAGTTGCATTTCTGTAAACTAACAAGACCAACCTAAAAAGGAAATTTAAAAAACCAATGCCATTTACTATAGAATCAAAAAAGGCAAAATACTGGAATAAACTTAACAAAGGATGTAAAAGACTTGTGCACTGAAAACTAAAAAACATTGCTAAAATTTGTTAAAATTTGAAAACTAAATTCAGAATAGGTACATGAAAGGAAATAACATAAATTAGAATGGAAATAAATGAAATAGAGAATAGAAAAGCAATAAAGTCAATGAAACAAAAGCTGTTTTTTTTTTTTTAAAGAACAACAAAGTTGATGATCTTTTAGCTGTCCTGAACAAGAAAAAAAGAGAAAAGACTCAAATTACTAATTGCAGAAATAAAAGAAGTGTTGTTCCTTACAGGAATAAAAAAGAATATAAAGGAATTCTGTGAACAAAAGTACCATGACAAAGTAGCCTAAATGAAAGGAAAATTCCTAGAAAGACACAAACTACTGAAACTAACCCAAGAGGAAATAGAAAATCTGAATAGACCTATAACAAGTAGAGATAGATTTAGTAAAAGCCAGGTCTATGGATGTCAAATTGACACAGCACCATCTATTAGAAACACCATCTTTCCCCCACTGCTCTGAAGTGCTATTTCTGTCATAAACCAAGGATCCATGTATATGTTGGTCTGTTTCTGGGTTCTCTCTTCTGTTCCATCAGTCTATATGTCTTTCTTTTACCAATACCACAGGCTTATTTTATGTGGCTTTATAATAAGTCCAACAGTACGTTATCAAACGTTGTTGTTCTTCAAGAGTTCTTGGATTTTCTTAATTGTTTAGGGTTAAATTCTATTTTAGAACCAGCTTCTCAACTTTCCCAAAAGTTGGAATTGCATTAAGCTCATGGATCAATTTTGGGGAGAATTAACCTGTTTTTATATAGAGTGTTGGCAGGTTGGTTTCTTCTGAGACCTCTCTCCTTGAGTTGCAGATTGTCCTCCTTTTACTGTGTCTTCACATAGTCTTTTGTCTGTATACACACCACCCCCTCTGGTGTCTCTCTGTGTACAAATTCCTATTCTTACAAGGACACCAGTCAGATTGGATCAGGACCCACTCTATCGGCCTTATTGTAACTTAGTCACCTCTTTAAAGGCCCTATCTCCAAATACCGTCACACTCTTAGGTACTGGGAGTTAGATTTTCAACATATGAATTTTGAGAGAGACACAATTCAGCCTGTAACATTCTGCCCTCTGGCCCCCCGAATTTATGTCCTTCTCACATGCGAAATACATTCCCTCCTATACTGACATCTCAAAAGTCTCAACTCATTCCAGCACCAACTCTTTAGTCACAATTCTCATGCAAATATCATCTGAATCAGTGTCAGGGAGATTCAACATAAGATTCACACTGAAACAAAATTCCACCTATGAATCTGTGAAACCAGACAAGTTATCTGCTTCTGGAATGCAATAGTGGGACAGGCATAGGATAAACATTCCCATTCCCAAAGGGAAAAATCAGCAAGGAAAAGTGAGCCACATGTCCCAAGGAAGTCCAAAACCTAGCAGAGAAAATTCCATAAGACTTTAAAGCTCAAGAATAACACTCTTTGGCTTCATGCTCTGCCCTCTTGGTTCCACATTCCCAGTTCACTGGGGGTGGCAACATTGCCCCAGTGGCTTTGGGCAACAGTCCCATGCACAGGGCCACAGGCAGGGACAGCCTGGCCTGCTGAAATAGAGGAAGTGATGTGCTCTCTGGAACTGAGGAGGAGATAACCTTGCCTTAGGGAGTGTTCTTCCCTTCTCTTGTAGGATAACGCATGCTGGCAGCTGCATAGCTCTATTATCCCTTCTTTCTTTTTCCTGTGAAAGAAGAGCTTGTTCACATATTTTTAAATGGATGTTGGTGGGCATCAAATATTTAGGGTATTTGGAGCCCACCAGATACATTTAAGAATGATGTAATGGTTTTAGTTTAAAATGTCAAAATTTACAGTAAGTCAGAAATTATATCCTCTACAAGTATTTAAATTTATGGTGGAAAATGTAGATATCAACTTAGAAATGAACAAGGGGGTACATTGTTCTTTAAAATTCTTTCATGGAGTCCATTTAAAAATGCCTGAAGACCACTAGCCTATATGGTATATTGTGGGGATGGGGCTCAAAGGCAGAGCAGAAGCTTCTAGAAATGAACTTCAATGCTCCACCCCAGTTCTCCTGAGTACCTGAAATTACCCACCATCAGAATCTTAACACTTCAAATTCAGACACTTTTCCCAGAGTTTTTGTTGTGTAATATCTCCAGACATTGCCAAGTATCCCTCAGAGGGCTAGATCACCCCCAGATGAAAATCACTGCATTTGAGATTTATCACTTTTATTGATCTTCACGAAATACCAGTTTATGGCTCCATTGATTTAGATCCTTTTTTTTTGTCTTCTGCATCTCAACGTGTGCATTCTTTCCTCTAATTTTTTGAACATATGGAAAACTATTATAATGGCTGTTCTCCTGTCCTTGTCTGCTAATTCTAACATTTGTATCAATTCTGTGTTGGTTTAGTTGATTGATTTTCCTCCTCAACAGTGGGTCATATTTTCCTGTTTCTTTGCCTCCTTAGTAAATTTTGATAGGAAACCAAACATTGTGATTTTACCTCATTTCATGCTGGATATATTTGTATTTCTATAAAAATTCTTGAGCTTTATTCTGGTACACAGTTAAGTTACAAGGACACAGTTTGATTCTTTGGTTCTTGCTTTTAAGATTTATTAGGTAGGACCAGAGCGGTGTTTAATCTGGAGCTAGTTATCTTCCACTATGGAAGCAAGATTTTTCCGAGTGCTCTCCTTAAAGCCCCATGAATTATGAGGTTTTCCTGACTGGATCTTAGGAACAAGCACTATCTTGAGCCTCAAGTGAGCTCTGTGTACTGTTCCCTTTAATCCTTTCAGGCCATTCTGTCCTCAGCCTTGGGTAGTTTTCTCACATGTTTATGCTGATTTTTACTCTGCTGGGGTTCCCCTGTGACTGTTCCCTCCTCTCTGGTACTCTGCCCATGAACTCTAGCCACCTTGGACTCTGTCTTCTATCTTCTAACTTCTGGGAGTCTTCCAAGGTCCGTCCGGGATTCCCCACCCTGTGCTGCAGCCTGGAAATTCTTCCAAGGGCGTAAACTAGTCAGTTACAGGGCTCATCTTATTTGTCTCTCGTCTCTCAGGGGTCACTGTTCTTTGTTGCCTGATGTCCAAATGTGTTCAAAACCTTGTTTTATATATTTTCCCAACAATTAACAGTTGTTTCAGTCGGGAGGTAAATCTAGTCCCTTTTACTCCATCTTAGAAATGTAAGGCTATGTAAATATATTTTAAAACTGAAAAAATGTACGTTCTTAGAACAATATAACTTACCAAATTCAACTAAGCAACTGGGAAACATAAGGAGATTATATAGCTACTAAATAAATTGAACATAAGTCTGTGCATAAAGTAATATCAGGATCAGATAGTTTTATAGGCAATATTTATAAATTATTCATGGAGCAGATAATTCTAGTCTTATATAAAATGTTCTGGAGAATAAGAACTGAAGAAATGTTCTCTTCTTTATTTTATTACACTAATACAACTTTGACCCCAAAACCATTCAAGGAGAAAAGGAGAAAGTTTTAGGCCAATCTTGCTATGAACTCAGATGTACAAATTCTAAATCTATCAAGGTATATATTTTAAAATATTAAATCAAACTACATCATTCTTCTGCTTCATATTCTTCAATAGTTTTTCATCATATTTAGAATAAAATCTAAATTCCTTACCATGGCTCACAAGGCTCCACGTGCTTTGTTCCCTACCCCTCTTCCCCACTCTTCCTTCTCTTTAATTATAGTGTCCTACTTATACATCTAGTTCTTTTATTCAGGGATTTTACACTTACTCTTCCCCCATCCCAACCAGCTTCACTGCCTAGATCTACATTAGGTATGCTCCTAACACCGTTTTGATTTAAGCTCAAGTATCACCTCTTTACAAATTTCTTTCCCGTCCACCTTATCTCAAATATCCTCCACTTCTGCTGTCCTTCTGTCCCTCTATCTTCTTTCCTTACTTTACCTTCTTCAAGGTACTTATTTTTTTTTTAATTAATTTATTTTATTTTTTATTTTATTTTTGGCTGTGTTGGGTCTTCGTTTCTGTGCGAGGGCTTCCTCCAGTTGCGGCGAGCGGGGGCCACTCTTCATCGCGGTGCGCGGGCCTCTCACTATCGCGGCCTCTCTAGTTGTGGAGCACAGGCTCCAGACGCGCAGGCTCAGTAGTTGTGGCTCACGGGCCTTGTTGCTCCGCGGCATGTGGGATCTTCCCAGACCAGGGCTCGAACCCGTGTCCCCTGCATTGGCAGGCAGATTCTCAACCACTGCGCCACCAGGGAAGCCCTTCAAGGTACTTATTACTATGTGATTAGTATTTTCATTTATTTGTCTCTCTCAGTCTTACTAGCACATAGACTCCAAGAGAAAAGGGACTTGTTCATCACTACATTCCTAGCATCTAGAACTATAATTGATTAATAATAAGGTTCCAATAAAATTTAGGTTGAATTAATGGATATCATACCTTCCAAATATATATTTTAAGGTTAAATATTATAATGCTATATTTTTTCCTCTACTTAAATGAATTAATATTTTGGGATATCACAGCATAAGTTGGTTAAGTGGAAGATTTAATTGTAACTTATGGTAAACTCTCATTCATTAGAATTAATTAGGGTAAACCATTCTCTTTAATGATTTTATGAAATTTTTCAAACACATGCAAAATGCAGAGAATAATAAGCCACATACATCCATTATGTATATTAAATAATTATTGTGATTTTGTCCCATTGGCTTAATCTATTTTCCTCTTCTCTTGAAGTATTCTCCTCTAATCTGTTTCACCCATTGATGATGTTTGACTGTATCAAATATTTCACTGGGGGTTGCAAAATGATGATTTAAAAAATTATTATATTTCCTCATACATTAGCTTGGTGTTTTTTTGAAAAGAAAGATATTTCCTTATCAACTAAAGGAATTTGGTTATCCTGAAATTAGGATAAGTGATGAATCCATGTATTTGATTTGCTGATCTTTGCAATAAGAAGTCTATGCCCTAGTTTTCCTACTTGTGTCTCAAGGGTCAGGTTTTTGTTTTTGATGTTGCCCTGTTTAACTTTCTCTTTTTCTCCTTTTTTTCATTAAGAACTATGAGTATTTAAAAAATAAGTTCAATGTGTTTAAATCAATTGCTTTCAGTAACTTTTTTGATGCACAAATTATCCTATTCTTAACGAAAAGGAGTCACTCATGCTGGTCTGGGGGTCCCTTGACCATGACTCTTTTGTCTTATCATTGTTATCTTTAAAAGCTTCCTTGGTTTTTTTTTTTTTTTAAAGTTTATTATTTATTTATTTATTTATTTATGGCTGTGTTGGGTCTTCGTTTCTGTGTGAGGGCTTTCTCTAGTTGTGGCAAGTGGGGGCCACTCTTCATCGCGGTGCGCAGGCCTCTCATTATCGCGGCCTCTCTTGTTGCGGAGCACGGGCTCCAGACGCGCAGGCTCAGTAATTGTGGCTCACGGGCCTAGTTGCTCCGTGGCATGTGGGATCTTCCCAGACCAGGGCTCGAACCCGTGTCCCCTGCATTGGCAGTCGGATTCTTAACCACTGCGCCACCAGGGAAGCCCCATAAAAGCTTCCTTGGTTTTTGTCATGAAAAACCTTTCTGAATTTGAGAAATGTTTGAATTATAGATTTTTCACGAAGTCTCTTCCTTCCAAGTACACATGGAAGTTTGGACTAACTGCAAACAAAATGTTGCCAAGAAGATGTCCCTCTGGATTTCTTGTAGTGACTCATCTGCACATCAGCAATAAATGTATTAATATTTTCAATCTTTTTTCTTCGGTGTGTTCAGTGTTGTATTATACTTATTGAATGCTTAATATATTCTATGCACTATTCTACTTGCTGAATAAACAACAATAACCAATCAAGTCACACTGCTCCTGTTGATGTGAACTTTACATTCTAGTAGGAGAGATAGGAAACAAACAATATAAATAAATGAGTATATTATGTTTCATAGTGACAAATGCTAAGAAAAAAAGCAGAGAGGAGAGACAGAAAGTCTGTGTATGTGTATAAGGGATGGTGAAGGGGTGTTGAAATTTTTGATAGTGTGGCCAGGGCAGGCTTCACTGGGAAAGTGATGTTTGGGTAAAGATCTGAAGGAAGTGAAGAAGCAAACCACATGGAAACTCAGGAGACGAGCATTTAGGCACAGTATCATGTGCAGATATTCTCCAGTAGGAACATGCCCAGTGTCTCCAAGGACTGGCAAGGCCAGTGTGGCTGGAGCATATGATGCAAAGGGAAGGAGGCTAAGGAGTCAAGAGGCAACGGTGGTGGCAGATCATGCACAGCCTTTGGGGTGGTCATGATAGTATGTCTTGCTGACCTCCGACTATAGAGTGTAATCGGCGAAGGGCCTCAGTGGCTGCATGCTGAAACCCACTGACACTTCTTAGGGCTGCTTCCTTAGATAGCCAATACCCCGTATGCTGATGACACTAAAGCATGCCCGTTTCTGGGAGAAAATGAGGACTCCTGTGATGGTGGATATTGGCTGATGGACTTGTCAAAACCTCTTTAAACTGAACCGAGGTCTAGGATGCTTTCATTCAATCTTCCTTCCCTTTCTCCTTTCCTTAGAGTCAGACTTGCTTCCTGGTCTGATGGATCTCTCAAACCCCTCTAGTTCCCTCCCCATTCTCCGTCACAGAAGTTTCCCCTAACAAAATTTTTGCACTTTTTTCAAGATTAGTTTTTATTGTGGACAAATAAACAAATCATAAAATTTAACATTTTAGTTGTTTTTAAGTATTCATTTCAGTGGCATCAAATATATTCACATAATTATGCAACCATCACCACTATCCACCTGCAGAACTTTTTTTTTTTTTTTTAATTTTTAAAATTTTATTTATTTATTTATGGCTGTGTTGGGTCTTCGTTTCTGTGCAAGGGCTTTCTCTAGTTGCGGCAAGTGGGGGCCACTCTTCATCGTGGTGCGTGGGCCTCTCGCTATCGCAGCCTCTCTTGTTGCGGAGCACAGGCTCCAGACGCACAGGCTCAGTAATTGTGGCTCACGGGCCTAGTTGCTCCGTGGCATGTGGGATCTTCCCAGACCAGGGCTCGAACCCGTGTCCCCTGCATTGGCAGGCAGATTCTCAACCACCGCGCCACCAGGGAAGCCCCACCTGCAGAACTTTTATCATCTTCCCAAACTGAAATTACACACATGATAAATAATGCCCTATTCTCCGCTTCCCCCAGGCACTGGTAATCACTATTTTACTTTCTGTCTCTATGAATTTGACAACTCTAGGTACCTCACATAAGAGTAATTATAAAGTATTTGTCCTTTTGTGAGTGGCTTATTTCACTTAACATAATGTCTTCAAGGTTCATTCATGTTGTAGCATGTGTAAGAATTTCATTATTTTCTAAGGGTTGAATAATATTCCATTGCATATAGACACCACATTTTGTTTACCCATTTACCCACTGAAGGGTACTTGGGTTTCTTCCACCTTTTGGCTATTATGAAAAATGCTGCTATGAACATGGATGTACAATCTGTTCAAGTGAATATCTGTTCAAGTCCCTGCTTTGAATTCTTTTCAGTGTATACCTAGGAATGAAATTTCTGGATTACATGGTAAATCTATTTTTATGTCTTGAGGAACAATCAAACTGTTTTCCATAAGGATTGTACCGTTTTACACTTTTACCAGTAGCACATGTGTTCCAATCTTGACATCCTCATCAAAACCTGTTATTTTCTCTTCTGTTTTGTTTTTTTGATAATAGTTATCTTCATGGGTGCAAATTAATATCTCATTGTGACTTTTATTTCTATTTCCCTGTGATTAGAGATGTTGAGAATATTTTCAGGATCTTATTGGCAATCTGTATATCTTCTTTGGAGAAATGCTCATTCAAGTCTTTTGCCCATTTTTTGATAGGACTTTTTTGTTGTTGTTGTACTGTAGGAGTTCTTTACATATTCTGGGTATTAATCCCTTATCAGATATATGATTTGCAAATATCTTCTCCCTTTCCATGGGTTGGTTTCCTTTTCATTCTGTTGACAGTGTCTTTTGATGAACAAAAGGTTTTTATTTTGATGAAGTCAAATTAATTTGTTTTTTCTTGTCTATGCTTTTGGTGTCATGTTTGTGAAATCATTGCCAAAACCAATATCATGAATCTCTCCCTCTATATTTTCTTCAAAGAGTTGTATAGTTTTAGGTTTTACATTTAGATCTTTAACCCATTCTGGGTTGTTTTTCTTTATGGTGTAAGGTAAGGGTTTAACTTCTTTTTTTGCATATATATATATATACCATTTCCCCAACACCATTTGTTGAAAAGATGGTCCTTTCCCCATTTAATAATTTTGACACCCTTATCAGAAATTACTTGATCTCATATATGAGGGTTTGTTTCTGGACTCTTTGTTCTATTCCTTTGGTTTATAGTCTGTCTTTATGAGAGAACCACACTGTTTTGATTACTGTAGCTTTATAATAAGTTTTGAAATCAGAAAATGTGAGCTGTCCAACTTTGTTTTTTTTTTTTTTCACGGTTGTTTTGGCTATTCAGTGTCAGTTGAAATTTCATATGAATTTTAGGATGGATTTTTCTATCTCTGCAAAAAACATCATTGAGATTTTGATAGGGCTTACATTGAATGTAGATCACATTAGGTAGTATTGACAATACTATTAAGTCTTCCAATCCATGAACATGGGATGTCTTTGCATTTACTGGAGTCTTCCTTAATTTTTTCAGCAACATTTTGTAGTTTCAGTACACAAGTCTTTCACCTTGTATTATTCAGGATTCTCCCTTCCCCCCTCTCTCTATAGAGATAGATAGATAGATAGATAGATACAGAAATTGGCCCACACATTTATGTAGGCTGGCAAGTCCCAAGGTCTGCAGAGTGAGTTAGCAAGCTGGAGACTCAGGAGAGCCAGTGGCTTAGTTCTTGCTTAAGTCCAAAAGTCTAAAAGAACCAGGATTGAAGATGGTGTAGTCCAGTCCAAAAACTGTAAGCTTGAGACTTAGGAATAGTAGATGTTTCATTTCGAGTCTGGAGGAAGGAAAAAAGCCAATCTCTCAGTTTGAAGGAAGCAGGAAGAATTCTTTCTTACTTGGGGGATAGTCAGACTTTTTGGTCTATTAAGGCCTTCAGCTGATTGGATGAGACCCACCCATATTAGGGAAGGCAATTTGCTTTACTCAGTCTATGGATTCAAATGTTAATCTCATCCAGAAACACCACCATAGACACACTCAGAATCATGTTTGTCCAAATATCTGGGCCTCCTGTGACCTACTCAAGTTGACACATAAAATTAACTATTACAGTATATATATATATATAGGTATGTGTGTGTGTCTATACATTTCTTACAATTAATGTAAGTGTTATCTGATATACTTTTCTAGAACACATGACTTGCTCTGACAGAAAGGGCTTGCAATGTGAAGTGGATTCACATAGCTGAATGCCTTTATTAATTGGGATAAATTTCTCACTTCATTGTTCTATATTAAATGATGAGATTAACCACAGATTACAGATTTCTAAATAACCTAAATTCCATTTCAAACATATTTGCACATAATAACTTTTCCTTAGCATAGAGTTCTGTGATCTATAATATGGCACATGGAAGGATTTAAGCAAGAAATAAACAGTGGTCAATTGGGGATCTGGGTGCATGCCCCACTGTGGATCTTTTGGGGGTAGAAATACAGTTTAGGTTTGTGACAGCCAAGTGGGAAACAGCAGTGGACCTCTAATCTAGAGATTATTCTTCCTGTTTCATAAATGAGAAATCAAGTTGTATAAATTTTCCTAAGGCTATTCTACAAGTCAATGACAGAAGCAAGGATATGATTTAGCAGGTTGGACAAACACTCCACTGCAATTCATATTCTTTCCAGGCTCTGATTTAACGACTTTGACCTCATGTTCAATGAAAAATCCTGGCTTAGCAAATAACCCTGCAGAAACCATTTCACGATGCCAATTAAAAAGTTTTTCCTGGCCGCCTTTTTGTCCTCCTTCTTTTCTTAATATAACTTCCACACCAATTGCCTTAAAGAGGTTCATTCAGGTTCTTATGTAGCTGCTCCAAGTGTTACACAGCTGTCAAAACTTAGAAGCTACAAGTTCTCAGGGAGCATACTGTGGCTTGCTCTCTGCTGAGAAACAGCTAGAGCCAAGGTGCTTACATTCAGAGTTTTGTCAATGATATTTTTGTTCTGATTATGAAAGGAATATACGGTCATTGTAGAAAATGATAAAAGCAACGATAAGGTAATAAAAATTACTTGTAATCTCCAAAACAGATACTACTGTTAAAATTTGCCAGTCTTCTATTCTATGCTTATTTGAAACATTCAATGGCAAAATAGGTATATACACACACACATGTGCACACACACTACAATAATGCACTGAACTTTATGGACTGTTTTTTTTTTTGCTGTGGACTAATTCATTTTTAAAAATAAATTTAAACAGATATGCAATGAGCATTTCAAATAATTGAATAATTATAAAAAGTTACCAATTTTTTTAAACATTTCTTTGTAATTTTCTTTGTAATGTAGCCAATATATTGTATAACTTTTGGGTTTTGACAGAAAACAGATTTATCTTTATTATCTACAAAAGTATAGAGTTTATACAGTGATAATCATGCTTTCACTCATTCAAAAAATGTTAACTGCACATGAGGTGTGCACAAGACAAGGTGAGAATGGAACAGATTGAAATTTTCTTCAGATTCAGTTAACTAACACTCAGTACCAAAGATCTTTCTTTTCTATTTTTATTGATATGTAACACACTTTAACTCAACGTGTTTGTTATGCAAACTTTGATCTTTCTATTGAGATATAACTGATGTATAACACTGTATTAGTTTTGGGTGTACACCATAATGATTTGAATACATGTACACATTGCAAAATGATTACTGTGTTTAGTTAACATCCATTACCACACATAGTTACATTTGTGTGTGTGTGTGTGTGATGAGAACTTTTAAGATCTACTCTCTTAGCATCTTTCAAATATACAATATAGTTTTGTTAACTATAGTCAATATGCTGTTCATTATAATCCCCAGGACTTATTTAGCTTACAACTGGAAATTTGCACCTTTTGATCACCTTCACCCAATTTGCTCCCCCTCCCCCATCTCTAGCAACCACCAATCTGTTTTCTGTAGCTGTAAGTTCAATTTTCTTGTTAAGATTCCACATATGAGTGAGATCATACATATATTTATTGTTCAACAAACTCCACACTAGAATGTAAGCTGCCTGAGACAGAGACATTTTCTATTTTATTCACTATTATTCTCTGTGTCCTTGGTCAATGATTGGCATTTAGTAGATGCCCAATAAATGTTTGTTGAATGGATAAATTAATGAATAAAACTTGTTTTTACTTAATATACTGTTCACAGTCCCCATACCATTAATTCTTCTTTTACAACTTCTCTTAAAAAGTTTTTAAGGTACAATTTACATACAGAAAACTGTATGTATTTTAAGCGTACATCTCAATAAATGTTTACATATTTGTCATCTATTAGCCTCTACATAGTAATCAGTATGTAGAATGTTCCATCAGCACACAGGTTTCCATGGGCCCCTTCCTTTTCAATATTTCCCCTCAGGTACCTCTATTCTGACTTTTATCACTGTAGATTATTTTTGCCCCTTCTTGAACTTTGCATAAATGGGATAATTTTGTAAAAAGTACTCTTTTGGATCTGCCTCTTTTCATTCAACGTAATTTTATTAAAAGATTCATCCACTTATCAACGGTTCGTTCTTTTTGTTGTTGCTACATGGTATTTTGCTATACAAATACACCATAATTATCCATTCTCCTGTTGACAGACACTTGGGTTACTTCCATTGGGTAGCTATTATTAATAAAGCAGCTGTGAACATTCTTGTATAAGTCTCTTTGTGGCCATATGTTTTCATTTCTCTTGAGTACCCAGGCATGCATCATGGGGTAGGTGTATGTTTAGTTTCGGTAGCCAAATTATTTTTCCAAGCTTGAAGCAATTGATACTCCCACCAGGGATGTATGAGAGTCCATTTCTTCCATATCCTCACTGACAGTGGGCATTCTTGATCTTTTCAATTTGGCCATTCTAGTGGGTATTTGCTGGTATCACTATGGTTTTAATGTGTATGTACCTGATGAGTAACGATATTGAGCATCGTTCATATGCTTTCCAGCTGTTGGGTATCCTCTTTTGTGAAATGCTATTTTCGTGAAGTGATGCCTTTTGATGAATAGAAGTTTTTAACTGTAATAAAGTTCCATTTATCAACTCTTTTTCTTTCGTGGTTAAAGCTTTTGGTATCCTGCTTAAGAAAGTTTTACCTACCACAAGCTCATGAAGCCATTTGTTTATGTTTTCTTCGAAAGCTTGATAGTTTTACCTTTACATTTAGAGCTAAGATCCCCTAGAAACTAATTTTTGTCTATGGTGTGAGCTAGAGGTCAAAGTTCATTTTTCCATACACATATTCAACTGCTCTAACAACATTCATTGACAAGGTGATCCCTTCCCCCACTGAACAGATGCCTTTGTTGTAAATAATGTGGCTGTGTCTGCATGAGTCTGTTTGTGGATTCTATTTTTTGTTCTGTTCGTCTACTGATCTACCTTTGTGCCATTACAGCACCACTTTTAATAGTTGCAAAGTTTTGTTTTTCCCATTGTTAGATATTTAGTTTGTTACCAAACTTTCTCTGGTAAAAACATGAATGTCCCTAGAGATAAGATTTTATGCAAATCCATGAATTTTCCTAGAGTAAATTATAGAACTAGAATTGTTGAATCTAAGGAATATACAAATTTGTAAGTGCTTTCTATGTATTTTTATTTTATTTATTTATTTTTTTGGGTTTTAAAACATTTTTTTAATTAATTAATTAATTAATTTATTTATTTATGGCTGTGTTGGGTCTTCGTTTCTGTGCGAGGGCTTTCTATAGTTGTGGCAAGCAGGGGCCACTCTTCATCGCGGTGCGCGGGCCTCTCACTATCGCGGCCTCTCTTGTTGCGGAGCACAGGCTCCAGATGCGCAAGCTCAGTAATTGTGGCTCATGGGCCCAGCTGCTCCGCGGCATGTGGGATCTTCCCAGACCAGGACTCGAACCCGTGTCCCCTGCATTGGCAGGCAGATTCTCAACCACTGCGCCACCAGGGAAGCCCTCTATGTATTTTTAAAGTGCTATCCAGAAATATGTCAAATTAAGCTCCAGCCAGCATTAGACCAGAGTGCACCTTAATACCAGTGTCTATACATTTCTTAAATTATCTGTTAATTTATGGTTAGACTGGGAGCAAAACTTTTCTCAGGTATTTTTGTTTTGTTTTGTTTGTTTGTTTGTTTACTAGTGAGCCAAGCGTGGATTTAAAAAAAATCAAAGGCCGTTTGGTTTCTACTTCTGTAAATTATGCATACCTGTATCTTTTCTATTTTTCACTGGGATGTTTACTTTTTTATGTGTTAAAAAGAACTTTTTGAACATTTACTACATTAACATTTGTCTGTCATATTTGTTGAAAATATTTTCTAGTTTTTTAAAAAATTTAAAACATTTTTGGATAATTCTTTAACTTACAGGGTAAATTTTGTTTTATATTTTTCAACTTGATTAATCTCTTTCATTATACATTTGTCCCTAGTATCATGATTATAAAATCCTTTCTCATACTGAGTGATCTATCTATCTGTCTATCTATCTATCTATCTACCAACATATACTTTTTTCTATGTATTTTGGGATTTTAATAAAATTTCTAAGAAATTATAAATATTTTTCTGAGTTCAAATTTATTGGCATAACATTTCATATTATTATTGTTTTATACTTAAGAAAGGTCTCTATTCTACCTATACTTCCACCCTTTCATTTCTGATTACTTATTTTACAGTCTCTATTTTTTCTAAGCCAGTCTTACAATTTTTTCTATTTCATCTTTCCAAAGAACCAGTTTTTCTTATATTCTTTTTGCTTCTTTAATTATCTTCTTGCCTTATCTTTATTTTTTTCCTTCTACTTCCTTAGGATTTATACTTACCCTTTTCAATATCCTTTTTTTTCCTTTTCAATATCTTTAATCATATCTTTTGCCATATAAAGTAACATTCACTCTTTGCCATATAAGGTAACATTCACAGGCTCTGGAGATTAGGATGTGGGCATATCTTTTTGAGGGTCACCATTGATCCCACTATGCTACCTGACATGTTGCTAGCTTAATTGGAGTTACTGTGCATCAAAGTAACTAAAACTAATTTTTAAAAACTTCAAATTAAGGATGAAAATATCCAAGTTACCTACTCTCTTCAGATTATTTATATATATATTTTAGAGATAATTTGGTGAGATAGAGGTAGTTCCTATTACCCCCCCGCCCCCACACACATATGCACATACTACTCCTGTCCCTTCCCAACTTTTGCTCATGGCAATGGATTATTATCTTTTTTTTAAAAAAATTAATTAATTAATTAATTTTTGGCTGCATTGGGTCTTCGTTGTTGGGTCTTCGTTGCTGCGCGCGGGCTTTCTCTAGTTGCGGCAAGTGAGGTCTACTCTTCATTGCAGTGCGCGGGCTTCTCATTGTGGTGGCTTCTCTTGTTGCAGAGCTCGGGCTCTAGAGCGCAGGCTCAGTATTTGTGGCGCACGGGCTTAGTTGCTCCGCGGCATGTGGGATCTTCCCGGACCAGGGCTCGAACCTGTGTCCCTTGCATTGGCAGACGGATTCGCAACCACTGTGCTACCAGGTAAGTCCCTGGATTATTATCTTCAATATTTGTCTTAGTCCTAATGAATAAAACTACCAGAGATACACAGCGCATATGTGGATGAAAAATGTTTCCTGCCATATCAGTAAACAAAGGATGTTGCAGCCTTTAAGCCATCAGCTGTTGCAGCCACACACCCCCCCCCTCCACCCCTCTCCACTGTATACCCTGAGAGGATTCAGAAAAAAGAAAATCAGGATACTGGCCCTAGATAGTTAAGGTGCATATCAAAGAATGATTTCAGTGAGCCCAGACTCTTGCATCTTCCCATACAAAGAAAAATTCTAAATTCATTAATTTGAGATGTCTGGTTTTTTCTTTAATTAACAGTAATCTTTTGAAGTTCCAACTACCTGGCCTTTGTTGTGAAAACTCCTATATAACCTGGCTCCTACCTTACCTTTCTCTGAGAGGCTGTCTTCAGGGATTAAGTCCTTAACAAGTCTGAGGAATAAAGCATAACCTCAACTTTTAGGTTGTGCATTTTTTTTCAGTTGACACATGCCTTAATATTTCTCAGCACCATTAATATAAAAAATGTTTGTTTTTTTCTGTTATTGTGCAAAATAATTGCATATAATTTACAGTTCAAGATAGGGATGTTTTGCTTGCTTTGTTTTGCCTGATTTTCATTTCCACAGGCTAGCTAGGCATGGCCATCACAAAGAAGAGTGGCAGCTCTCTGGAGAATGTAGACAGGCAGTGCAGAATGTTAGTGGTTGAAGGGATCTTAGCGTTCATCCTTTCCAATCTCTTCAACTTGGGAATGCAGAACTAAAGTCCAGAGAAGATAAGTAACCTGGCTAAGGTCATGGGTACTAGTCATGGAAACGGAACAGGAGTGTCAACTGTTTCATTCCTCATGGTGTTTCTTTCACCTGCTGACTGGTAGCTGAAAGTGAGCCTCCTAATGTTCTAGAATAGGTAACTTTAATATAAGTGTGTGCAGTAGAATAAATAATGAATAGTGTCTCCTTTGCTAGAAGTAAGCTGTGATGTAAGGGAGGGCCGGGAAGAGGTGATGGCCCCAGTGAGGAGTTGAGTTTGGAGGAAACAAACGTATGTGTTCTTGGGTTCTCATTTTTGCTTCAGACAATCACTGGGGAGAAGGGGACAATTTCCAAGAGCAAAGGAAGAGAAGCTGGCTCTATGCCAACCCTTTGAGCCAAATGGAATTTGGAGAGCAGGGTGTGTTTTTGAAAATGCTTGGCAAGGTAGTTATTTAAGATCTCCTGGGATGCTAGTCAATCTAGGCTCAGAGCCTGTTTAGATCTGTCTAGTCAACACGATGAAGATATTTAATGACGATTTGCACTTCCACGAGTGACTGTCTGAAAAGTGTTACCATTCCCTGAAAGATTTGTGAGGCCTTTTGTGTTAATGCTGTAGGACCTGCATAAACTTTGACTGTCGATGCCAGGCTGAGCTTGCGCACATAGACAAATCTTAAAAAGTATCTTCCTGGGCTTCCCTGGTGGCACAGTGGTTGAGAATCTGCCTGCCGATGCAGGGGACACGGGTTCGAGCCCTGGTCTGGGAGGATCCCACATGCCGCGGAGCGGCTGGGCCCATGCACCACAACTTCTGACCCTGCGCGTCTGGAGCTGTGCTCCGCAACAAGAGAGGCCGCGACAGTGAGAGGCCCGCGCGCCGCGATGAAGAGTGGCCCCCGCTCGCCGCAACTAGAGAAAGCCCTCGCACAGAAACGAAGACTTAACACAGCCAAAATAAATAAATAAATAAATAGCGGTCCCTTTAAAAAAAAAAAAAAAAAAAGTATTTTCCTGCCTGCAAGAAAAATGAGTTTGGACATGTTTCCCAGAGGCTAAAATTTGTTTGTTTTCTAGGACTTAAAATCAAGGCTTTTTCCTCCCCCAGGGCAGCTAACTAAGGGCATTAATGGAGTTGAATTGGTTAGGTCATTGTAGTCCGGCTAACTTCAGCAAAATATGAATTCCTAGCCTAAAGAAGGACAGCACCAGGGATGTTTGGGGATCTCAATAACAGAAACAAGTCAACGCTCCCTTTTGTGTGAATAGTGGAAAACCTGTAATCTCTTAGTTTTCATATGTAAGTTACCAATTCAAGATACGCCGTGTGGCAAGAGAGGCTCTGGCCCAGCTGTGGAGACTCTGAGCCCATCTCTTGATGACATCAGGACTAGCAAAAATTGAGAAGGGATAGCTCCCCAAAGAAAAGAAGGGATGCTGAGTGAGTAAAAACAGCCCATGTCTCCTTGAAAACCATGGGAAGAAAGTTTCTTTTCTGGACCTCTTGGAAGAGAGAACATGCTTAATGTGAAATGAGAGAGGCATGTGAGAAACAGTAGTGGAGTAGGAATGAGGGGACCCAGATCCACCATTGCTGACTCCCTGTGACATCCCATGAAAGTGGGGGACCCTGTGCTTGTGCTTTGAGGTCCTGTGACTTTACCTCTTCTGTTTACCTGCTGAGCTGCCTGAGATTCAGAGGAAAAAAAATGGATGTGAGAGTGTTTTGCAGACTGCAAAGCACTTGTGAAAGTAGAGAACGACACCAAGAGCATTGGACAGCAACATACAAAGCTTGACACATGAGGAGGCTCAGAAGTCCAAGTTCACAGTGCACAGTTTTTGTGGCAGGAGGGTGAAGAAGACCACATAAAATTCCCCTAGAGATGGTTTATCAACTAGTTTGAACCTGAGGCCGAATATCTCCCCAGTGTTGGGTTCATTCCATGTTTTTGCTTCCCAGGAATCTAACTCCTTGCTCAGCTCTGGGACTCTTCAGAATGGAACGCTACTGCGTTGTATATCAGATATCATATTTGATTCTTGGTGGAAAGGAGAACACGATTTGTCCTAATACGATTATTGCTCCTTTGTCTCTTTGCCTTCTGAATGGTATCATGCTTTCCAGATTTCTACTCAGCATTTTATTTCGCAAAAATGCTTTTCAAACATTCTTGAGTGATTTCTCTCAACAGCATTATAAGGTGTGTCACTGGGATTTTTAGAGGACCTCACAGTTGAAGAATTTAGCCACAGGGCAGCTAAGGCTACGTCTACAGACCTGGCAATAAGGAGCCATAGGAGGGAGACGAGGGCTTTATTGCAGAGCTGCTCATGTGGCCACTTTCTCTTCTCCTAAACTTCTTGTCAGATTTATGGCAATTATTGTAAAAGAGCACTCAAGAGACAAGTATTTTAAAGTAATATTTTAACTCAGTTATTGAAAATTCAGATATGCTCTGGGGGATGATTGCTTGGGGAGCCTATTATAACAAGTCAGCAAAAATATCTCGTAAATGATACAGTACAGCTCGCTTAACGCGATCCATGGAGACACAGGCTTTGGCAAGAATTACATACACTCCAGACTCCTCCACGGGGATTCAATTACCTGTAGGGCCTTATTATAATATGACTTTACAGAGCTACTATCTTAAGATATAGTAGAATACTTTATCACAAAGGATTGCACAGTCATCATTCACAAGTGGTGTCAGAACCATTTGCAGTGGCAGGACCAATAGATAGCAGGAGAGGCCAGAATTTGAGAATGAGAAATGCCCTGAGCAAACAGGAAAGCAAGTCAAAGCCAGATTCCAGAGGTTAGAGGGGAGCAATAGGTCAGGAACCGGGGAGTCGGCAGATGAGAACAGAGGACATGAACTTTGAGAAGCCCCAGTAGGCAGCTGGGCAGGGGGATAACCATGAAACCAGGGGAGTGAGGCAAAGCAAGTCAGAGAGGAAAGGCCCAGCATTGTCATCACTTAATAGGGTCTAGTTCCATTCCAACTTGTTTTAGTCTGCTCTGCTTTCTATAATGAAACACCATAGATCAGGTGGTTTAAATGACAGACATTTACTTCTCACCATTCTGGAGGCTGAGAAGTCCAAGATCAAGGTGCCAGCAGATTTGGTGTCTGTTGAGGACTCTCTTCCTGGCTTATAAACAGCCGCCTTCTTGCTGTGTCCTCAGATGGCACAAAGAGAAAGAAAGATCCACTTACCAGGACACGAATCCCATCATGATGGCTCCACCCTCATGACCTAATCACCTCTCAAAGGTCCCACCTCCAAATACCATCACATTGGAGTTGGGGCTTCAACAGATGAGTTTGGGGGGCACACAAACATTCAGTCCATAACACTCTATTATAGCTGTATTAGATGCCTGTAATCAATGTCTGCCATTCTTTTTAAAAAAATTTTTATTGGGGTATAACTGATTTACAATGTTGTGTTAGTTTCAGGTGTACAGCAAAGTGAATCAGTTATACATATAGATACATCCACTCTTTTTTAGATTCTTTTCCCATATAGGCCATTACAGAGTATTGAGTAGAGTTCCCTGTGCTATACAGTAGGTCCTTATTAGTTATCTATTTTATATATGGTAGTGTGTATGTGTCAATCTCAATTTCCCAATTTACCCCTCCCCCTTCCCCCGGCCATTCTTTTTCGTTGCTCATCACTTGAGTCCCATGCCGATGTCTCCAGTGTGATGAGTTCTCTGCTGTGTGAGTCTTTGTGGAAGTTAGAGCCCACCTACCATTATGGGAACTAAAATTGCCAGGTACTTGTGTTCCCAGTCTCCCTTGCTGTGAGGCCATGATCACATGATGTAGGCTTTGTCAACCTCACACGCTGCCCTTGAGTTTGAACCAGAAGCTGTGGACACCCAGAAGCTGTGGACACCCAGAAGCAGGGACTGTAGAGAGTTGGTGGTGAGGGCAGCTGCAGCACAATCGTGTCCCCAGCATAGGGGTGGCTGGAGGCATTGCTGAATGCAGCAAGATTAAGATTCCACGGCAGCGGTGGTGGCAGCGCAATCTGCAGGATCCACTGCGTGGGGGAGCTGCTAACTTGGAGCTGGGAAAGCGTCCTGCTGTGGGACTTTGGGATTCCTGGCCTGGCTCTCCAGATCTCCTAGTGATCCCATGAACTTCTTAATATCCTTTTCATAAATTACTCTTTCTGCCTAACTCAGCCAGGGGTGATTTCTTTTGCTTGCCACCAATAATCCTACTTAAGGCGTAGTTATGTTCTAGATAGCAAACAGACAAAAAGCAAACAAAGAAATCCGAAAACCCAGTACCAGGAATGTCAGTATACAACAATAGCTCTTGCTTGTTGAAAATATTTTTTTTTCCTGCTTCTTTAAGCTATAAGGCAACAGTCTCTACAACACTGTCATGTTTCGGACCCTCCTTTCCCTCCCAGTGTAAACTCTATTGAGGGCAAACCACCATTAAGCCCCATAGGGCTGGACGCCCAGAGTTGGTGAGTCTTCCCCAAGGCCCTGGGCTGCACTGGCTTGAGAGAGGAGTCGTGCCTTGCCCTGTACCCAAGAATGGGGGTGGCGATCCTCTTAGTCTCTTCTAGGGTCCCTGACAGGGCTTAGTGTTGCTTCTTTTCTCCCTAGACTTACAAGAATTCTTGCAACGACCTGGGCTCTGCCTGGGCTTGTCATAATTTCTGCTTCCTGACCCTCTCCCCACCTCTCCAGCCGCTGGCTGGTCAGCTCTCCTCTTGGTGCTGGCTCGGGTTCTCGGTCCCTCCTCAAGGTACTCCTGCCTCGGATCCTGTTCCTCTCCCCTCATTAGTGTCCCATGACAGTTCTCCTCCCGAATGTTCCCAGCTGATGCTGCCACCCAGTAGTGTACCCCTACCCTGCTGTTGGGCTTTCTGACAAGCACCACGGAGACCTTGACTCTGAGACACAGCCTTGTCCTGGCCAGAACCTCTCTATGTTCTCCCTGCTGTGACAAACGCCTACCCTGAGAACAGAACACAGAACAAGGTCAAAACCAAGAGCAGAGACTGACAACTGTGATTTTCCTCAGATTACCTAGAATGAGCACGAATGACAAATTTTGTTTCAGACATTAGAAAAAAGGGATGAAGAAAGTGGAGACAAAGGCAGAGAGAGAGAGAGAGAAGAAATATCAAATCAAAATCTCATATATATGATGCTAAATGTCAAACGCCAACATCAAATACCCAATCTGTTATTGGCATCCAGAAATCCTTGTGAGGTACTTGCTAATTTTTAATTGTTATTATACAAAATAAATGGAAAGGAAAATCATGACTAAAGGGAAGTGGAAACAGACCTCTGACATAGTTATTTATGTTTATTATCAAGGTGGTCATCCTCAGGTTACCCACTGGGATCCACCCACTGCCTGCAATGCAATTCTTTTTATATTTACCTTTGCCTCTAAGCCCTTAATCTAATCAGTGGTCAATTTCGGCAGGAAACACACATCTTTGCTGGATAAGGAGAGGCCCATCTACTAAGCTGGCAACTACACAAGTCTCATATCCTGTATGATTTTAATCTGTTGACGGTAGGAGTCTCTGCCTATGTTTAGCTTAGATGAAATTGGTCTAATGAGGTAAGGCTCAAGTAGTTTTAATTAGTTTGTATGAAAATGTAGGCTTTTCATGCTGTGTTGTGTGGACTCATCTCTGAGAGAAAGAGCAATATCCCTTTGTTTTCTCCCTGTTTCCTGATTACCCAGCTCTCAATACAAAATTATCTCTTACCTACTTCATCAGTTCAGTAAGAGAAAGTTGGGTGGCTTTACCAGCAGGTGTTGTAAAACTCTAAAATTAGGATCGCTGAAATTCGATATACTAGCAAATTAGGCCCTGTGGTGTTAGAAAGTTCTGAATGTTCCCTGAAAACTGTTCCCAGAATGTCTTTGTTTTCTGGAATTCACTGAAACCCATTTGTTCCTGACACACTAGATATGAAAGAGACCCCTGGGCTTCTACTTGATGGAACACATCAGGTTGTGAATAAATTACTTCTCAAAACTTGGCTAAGTTTCATACTCTAGAAGCAATCTGTAATCGTTTTAAAGTTGCTTGGCCTTTATGAGACACTGCAGAGAATTGGCTTTGAGAACTAGCCAAGCAAATCAAAAAAGTATGCCTTTCTTAACCAAGGAGATTCAGATTCAGGGAGTGTTTTAAGTCTGCTGTCAAAAAACTGCTGAAAAGTCTGCATGACCTTCACAAAGCCTCAGGGACAAAAGAAAAAAAAACTGCATGGGGAGTTTTTGCTTTTCTATTTTAATTGGTTCCACATCAAGTTCATGTCCAGTTTATGTACCTGATGCTTGCTGTAATGCTCAATTTTCAATAATTCTTCTGGCTTAGAATTCCACTTCCATTCCATCTATTGGGACTAGAGGTTGTGTGCTACTCAGGCTTCCTAGCTGCAAAAAGAGATCACCTCTGGTTAGTCTAAACAGAAATGGAATTTACTGAGAGAGTATCAGAGTGCTCACACAAAGGACACTGGTGGATATTTAAACCTCACTCCTCTCACTCCTGGTAGATTTTTTTCTCTTTATCTTTTTTCCAAGTAATGAACTTAAAGTTAGATGCTCATCATTTTTCCTGCTCAACACCTGTGTGTGTCTTCTGATCCTTTCTCGGATTCTGAGTTTTGTTCTGATCTTCATCCACGAACTTGGGTATCACTTTTAGTAGATCCCTTTGCTTGACAGTTTGGCCTCACTATTCTTTATTTTAATCTCTGTCTTGAACCCCGTGGAAATGACTTCAGTGTTCAGAAGGAAGGGTGTTACAGACTAATTATCTGTGTCCTCCCCACCCCCATCCCAGATTCATATGTTGAAACCCTAACCTGCCACATGACTATATTTGGAGATAGGGCCTGTGAGGAGGTGATAAAGGTCAAATGAGGTAATGGGGTGGGGCCCTAAACTGATAGGGCTGGTGCCCTTATAAGAAGAGAAAGAGACACCAGGGTCCACTCTCTCCACCTGCACTTAGAGGAAAGGCCATGTGAGGACAAAGTGGCCCTCTGCAAGCCAGGAAGAGAGTTCTCACCAGAAACCTTGATCTTGGACTTTCCAGCCTCCAGAACTGTGAGGAAATGAATTTCTGTTGTTTAAGCCACATGGTCAATTGTATTTTGTTACGAGAGCCTGAACAGACTAATACAAAGGGATAGAACATATGCCGTCACCAACCAATACTTACTTTCAGGAAGCATTTTCCCTCTGTTGGTCTGTTGGTTTCATTTTGGTTACTTGATTTGTTGAGACATTTTTCTGCTGCTATCTTTAATTACATTCTAGTGTTCATGTAATAACAACAAAAGTCTTTCTGAGTTTGTGAGACTTTATTCATCATGAATCTTCTGGAGTGTAACTGAATGTGACACTATCATTGGGAAACTCATCCTGGAAAATCATCTCATTTAAATGAAGATTGTAATTAACTAAGGAAAGCAAAATGCTGGGGAAGATTGTTGAAGTTTTTTCCACCCTTAAAGGCACGGCTAAAGTACATGGTCTATAAAATGCTGTGACCAATTTTTAACAAAATATCAGAATCTAAACCTCCACTTTTCTGAACATTGACTTTTTCTTTCAGGGTTAGGAACATTGGGAGCCAACACTTGGATTATACCCAATATGCAAAATACCTTGGAACTTCTATTTTGGAAATGTTTTAGTAAAGAAACCCATTTTTAGGAGCATTCTCAATAGATACATAATGTTTGACTTTTAAGATAGCTGCTAAAAATGGGAAGCATCCAAAACTCACTTGGAATCAAATCTGGTAACACACTGAGCTATGTAAATACCCTTTGGTAGCAAAAAAACAAGCATTGAGAAGAAAGTGACTAAACTGATTTTTGAAATTGAGGTAACATTGGTTTATAACATTATGTAAGTTTCATGTGTACCACATTATCTTTTGGCTTTTGTATACACCATCAAAAGTCTACTTTTCGTCTGTCATCATACAATTGACCCCCTTTAACCATTTCACCCTGCTCCTGCCCCCTTTCCCTCGTTACCACTACTCTGTTGTTTGTTCGTTTGTTTTATTTTTTATATTCCTCATATGAATGAAATCATATGGTATTTATCTTTCTCCATCTGATTTATTTCACTTAGCATAATATGGTCAAGATCCATCCATGTTGTTGCAAATGGCAAGAGCTGATTCCTTTTTATGGCTGAGTAATAAAAAAAATCTATATCACATTTTCTTTATCCATTCAGCAGCCATCAGTGGGCACTTAGGTCATTTCCATATCTTGGCTATTGTAAATAATGCTCTGATGAACATAGGGGTACCTATATCTTTTCAAATTACTGTTTTAGTTTTCTTCAGATAAGTACCCAGAAGTGAAGTAGCTGGATCATACGCTTGTTCTGTTCTTAATTTTGTCAGGAATCTCCATGCTGTTTTCCATAGTGGCTGCACCAGTTTACCTTCCCTCCAACAGTGTATGAAGGTTCTGTTTTTTCCACATCCCCTCCAGCACTTGTTATTTCTTGCCTTTTTGATAACCATTCTAACATGTGTGAGGTGATATCTCACTGTGGTTTTTATTTGCATTTCTCTAATAATTAGTGATGTTGAACATCTTTTCATGTGTCTGCTGGCCATCTGCATGTCTTCTTCGGAAAAATGTCTATTCAGATCCTCTGCCCATTTTTTAATCAGTTTGCTGTTGTTGTTGAGTTGAATGAATTCTTCACATATTTTTGTATATCAACCCTTTATTGGATGTGTGATTTGCAAATATCTTCTCCCATTCAGTAAGTTGTCCTTTCTTTTTGTCAATAGTTTCCTTTGCTGGGCAGAAGCTTTTTAGTTTGATATAGTCCCATTTGTTTATTTTTGCTTTTGTTTCTTTTGCCTGAGAAGACATATCTCATAAGATATTGCTAAGACCGATGTCAAAGTGCCTATTAAACTGATTTTTTAATGAGTCTCTTAAAGTGGCTCCAAAAAGATTCAGAATGGTCCCCTAAACACTTGCAAATGGCGGCGTCACTGGAATATGTGTATTTTCCTCCATGGTGACTATTTTGAAGGACAACATGCATTTGCATTGTCATTTTACTGTCACTCCTTCTGATCTGTCTCCCAACCATTTTGGCGTTTGCTTCCTTTTATATACGTATTTCCCTGAGTTAGTAACAGCAGACAAAAAGGCTTTTAAAATATATACCTGTCAGGATGGTTGGTAATACTGGTTTCCAAAAAAAGATGCCATGATTTATATAAGGCTTTTATGCTGAGCAGAATTTATGAACTTTTCTCTCTACCCTGACTTCTCAGTGTCTAGGAACTAACTGTAAATCCTTGAACTAATGTATTTAGACACATTACACTGCTGTAGAAATGAAGTACAAAGAGCAGCTGGGTGGATCCAAGCCCAGAGACATCTCATTTCTCATCAAATCCAAAGAATCCTGGAGCCATAAGATCTGAAATTTAAAGAGTGAAGTCACTTTCTTTCCATGGAATTGAGGCATTAAAATAAGAACAGTTTTGAGAGGCACCATTTGGTGAATCAATGCAAAAGGAACTGGACTTAGGGCTCTTGCACTCAAGCTTTTTTTTTTTCCAATTTGGGCAAATATTTACGGTCTGTTTTTCATTTTTTAGTCACAGAAAGGAGTTCTTTTGAAAGAATCAATGTGGATTTATTATGGGTTTTTACATGCTCGAGATCTTTGCATCAGAATGATCTTTGAAACAAAGGACTGTTATAGAAAGGTTTGCACATTTGTAAAACAAATGGTAGGACCCGAAATAGCATTATGTCTGATATTCTAATACAGTAACAGAAATGACATATTTTCCCTGAATATATTCGGTGTTACAAAAATGGCATACTTGATTTCATAGCCTGAAATAATTTTACATTATCATCACTAATAGGGGCATAAGAAAATGTGAGTCCAAACATAGATTTATATATAAATTGGCTTTCACTTTAGGTTAAAAAAAAATCATAATACTAAAGCTGAAAACTAAGGCTGGGAGACCCAATTGTAAAGATTACAATGTGGGTTGGATATTTTCCTTTGGAGCTCTTCCCTTCCCATATTTACAGTAATTACAATTCCAAACTGTCACCTTGAGTTGAGCCTTGAGGGATGTGATGACTCCGTTGGGCAATCATGGGGCAGGAGGTGTTTCTGTTGGTTGTTCACTTATGGTCTCTTGGCCCCAAGCCCACCTGTGATGCTCCACTCTTTGATGGCAGGAATGGGACTGAGCAAACTAGAAGCCTTAGACTCCATTATGTTCTGGCATCCTGTTGCCTGATGACATGTCGCCATGTGGAGCTCGAGGGGGAGGTGGGAAAGTGGGAGGAGGAGAGATTTCCTTCCTGTTTCTAGCTCCTGTTAGCGTCCCTCCAGCATCACAAGCTAGCTCCCCTGCTTCTTTCAGTACTTCCAGAACCCGCTGTGTCATGCCCAGCCTTCTGAGGTCTTTGTAGCAGCGGTGCAGTGCCCCACTCAGAAATCTAAGCATCAGCCAATCTAACCAGAAATGTAAGCAACATTTTGGTATCACTCCTCTTCACTTTTGTCCCCTCAACTCTAGGAGTCATAGCTGCTTCCTGCAATTACTAATATCTGAGTTGCCTCCATCTTTCAGCACCTGTGTACCCAATTCCTTGTATTAAGTTCCCTCTATTTGAAAAGCCTAGTGTGGTTTCTGATTTTCTGATTGGACTCTCACTAATATTGTATTATTATATCCACGCATAGGTTTTCTTAAAATTAGCACAGTTATGACTTCAGTACACATTTACAAACAATAAAGGAGAGAGAATTTTCCTGCACTAATTGATAAGTTAGGAGAATAGGATAAGTGCAGCAAAGTACACAGAGTTTCTACCAGTCACTGGAAATTAGGCTTCTAGAACACTCTCACTCTACTGGCAGTGTAGCCTAGATTTGAAAACTTTCTTAGAACCTTATTCAAATGAATCCACCAACTTTCACAGGCCACTGGTTTAAGTGGTCAAGCAAGAATATTACAGTGGGGGCTTCCCTGGTAGTGCAGTGGTTGAGAATCCGCCTGCCAATGCAGGGGACACGGGTTCGAGCCCAGGTCTGGGAGGATCCCACATGCCGCGGAGCAACTAAGCCCATGAGCCACAACTACTGAGCCTGCGCGTCTGGAGCCTGTGCTCCGCAACAAGAGAGGCCGCGATAGTGAGAGGCCCGCGCACCGCGATGAAGAGTGGCCCCCACTTGCCGCAACTGGAGAAAGCCCTCGCACAGAAACGAAGACCCAACACAGCCATAAATAAATAAATAAATAAATTTTTAAAAAATAAAAAAAAAGAATATTACAGTGGCATAAACATCACATCATATGTTGACAGTTCTTCTAAGAACTGTGTGCTCTTTATTGAAGATAGAGCCAAGTAGAGTCATCACATCTATGTTCCAAGTTGTAGGTTGGAGAAAGGAGGGAAGAAGGATCATGGCAGCTCCCTTTAGAGACACATCCTAGAACCTGGGCACATCATTTCCTCTTACATCTCATTTGCCAGAATTTAGCCAAGTGATCATACTAAACTGCGAGGGATGCTCTATGTAGTTTTTAATCCAGGTAGTCAGGTATCTGGCTAAAAGTCTGGGATTCTCTAAGTAGAAGTATAAGAGAAGGGGTAATGGGACCACAGTGAGCAGTCTGGGACAGACCATGTTATAGAGGAGGAAACCTTTTATTCAACAAGCATTTATCAAGTGCTAGATACCTTTCTAGGTGCTGGGATACTACAGTGAATCAACCCAGATCTCTGCTCCCAACAATTTACATTCTAATGGTGGGGGTGGGAGGCAGATCACAGATCGATAACAATAAACAAATAAGTACATACTCTAATGTCTGTTCAGTGACTTTGATTAGAGACCTGGGGGAAGAGCATTCCAGGCAGGGCATGCAAAGGTCCTGGGGTGGAGCAAGGTCAGAGTGCTAGAGGAGCAGCCAAGAGGCCAGTGTGGTTGCAGCCCAGCAAGGGGTAGCAGATGAGACTGGAGAAACAGTCACCGCTGAAGAGATCAAGGGTTACATAAGATATGAGAACAATCAGACGTTAGGCTCCATCGATTCTTTTAATTAGAGTTAAAACCATTATCCAGTTCATTCAAAAAACTTTTTAAAAAGAGCTTTCCCGGGAGATTAACCAAGATGGCGGAGTAGAAGGACGTGCTCTCACTCCCTCTTGCGAGAGCACCAGAATCACAACTGGCTGCTGGACAATCATTGACAGGAAGACCCTGGACTTCACCAAGGAGGACACCCCACGTCCAAGGACAGAGGAGAAGCCACAGTGAGACGGTAGGAGGGGCGCAATCAGAGTAAAATCAAATCCCATAACTGCTGGGTGGGTGACTCACAGACTGGCGAACACTTATACCACAGAAGTCCACCCACTGGAGTGAAGGGTCTGAGCCCCACCTCAGGCTTCCCAACCTGGGGGTCCGGCAAAGGGAGGAGGAATTCCTAGAGAATCAGACTTTGAAGTCTAGTGGGAATTGATTGCAGGACTGTGACAGGACTGGGGGAAACAGAGACCCCACTCTTGGAGGGCACACACAAAGTAATGTGTGCATCGGGACCCAGGGGAAGGAGCAGTGACCCTGGGGGAGACTGAACCAGACGTACCTGCTGGTGTTGGGGGGTCTCCTGCAGAGGCGAGTGGTGGCTCTGTTTCACCGTGGGGATAAGGACACTGGCAGCAGAGGTCCTGGGAAGTTCTCCTTGGCGTGAGCCCTCCCAGAGTCTGCCATTAACCCCACCAAAGAGCACGGGTAGGCTCCAGTGTTGGGTTGCCTCAGGCAAAACAACCAACAGGGAGGGAACCCAGCCCCACCCATCAACAGTCAAGTGGATTAAGGTTTTACTGGGCTCTGATCGCCACAGCAACAGGGAGGGAACCCAGCCCCACCCATCAACAGTCAAGTGGATTAAGGTTTTACTGAGCTCTGACCGCCACAGCAACAGTCATCTCTACCCACCACCAGAGCCTCCCATCAAGCCTCTTAGATAGCCTCAACCACCAGAGGGCAGACAACAGAAGCAAGAAAAACTATAATCCTGCAGCCTGTGGACCAAAAACCACAGTTACAGAAAGACAGAGAAGATGAAAAGGCAGAGGGCTATGTACCAGATGAAGGAACAAGAAAAAACCCCAGAAAAACAACTAAATGAAGTGGAGATAGGCAACCTTCCAGAAAAAGAATTCAGAATAATGATAGTGAAGATGATCCAGGACCTCGGAATAAGAATGGAGGCAAAGATTGAGAAGATGCAAGAAATGATTAACAAAGACCTAGAAGAATTAAAGAACAAACAAACAGAGATGACCAATACAATAACTGAAATGAAAACTACACTAGAAGGAATCAATAGCAGAATAACTGAGGCAGAAGAACGGATAAGTGACCTGGAAGACAGAATGGTGGAATTCACTGCTGCGGAACAGACTAAAGAAAAAAGAATAAAAAGAATTGAAGACAGCCTAAGAGACCTCTGGGACAACATTAAACGCAACAACATTCGCATTATAGGGGTCCCAGAAGGAGAAGAGAGAGAGAAAGGACCAGAGAAAATATTTGAAGAGATTATAATCGAAAACTTCCCTAACATGGGAAAGGAAATAGCCACCCAAGTCCAGGAAGCGCAGAGAGTCCCATACAGAATAAACCCAAGGAGAAACACGCCGAGACACATAGTAATCAAAGTGGCAAAAATTAAAGACAAAGAAAAATTATTGAAAGCAGCAAGGGAAAAACGACAAATAACATACAAGGGAACCCCCATAAGGTTAACAGCTGATTTCTCAGCAGAAACTCTGCAAGCCAGAAGGGAGTGGCATGAAATACTTAAAGTGATGAAAGGGAAGAACCTACAACCAAGATTACTCTACCCAGCAAGGATCTCATTTAGATTTGATGGAGAAATCAAAAGCTTTACAGACAAGCAAAAGCTAAGAGAATTCAGCACCACCAAACCAGCTCTACAACAAATGCTAAAGGAACTTCTCTAAGTGGGAAACACAAGAGAAGAAAAGGACCTACAAAAACAAACCCAAAACAATTAAGAAAATGGTCATAGGAACATACATATCGATAATTACCTTAAACGTGAATGGATTAAATGCCCCAACCAAAAGACATAGACTGGCTGAATGGATACAAAAACAAGACCCATATATATGCTGTCTACAAGAGACCCACTTCAGACCTAGGGACACATACAGACTGAAAGTGAGGGGATGGAAAAAGATATTCCATGCAAATGGAAATCAAAAGAAAGCTGGAGTAGCTATACTCATATCAGATAAAATAGACTTTAAAATAAAGAATGTTACAAGAGACAAGGAAGGACACTACATAATGATCCAGGGATCAATCCAAGAAGAAGATATAACAATTATAAATATATATGCACCCAACATAGGAGCACCTCAATACATAAGGCAACTGCTAACAGCTATAAAAGAGGAAATCAACAGTAACACAATAATAGTGGGGGACTTTAACACCTCACTTACACCAATGGACAGATCATCCAAAATGAAAATAAATAAGGAAACAGAAGCTTTAAATGACACAATAGACCAGATAGATTTAATTGATATATATAGGACATTCCATCCAAAAACGGCAGATTACACGTTCTTCTCAAGTGCACACGGAACATTCTCCAGGATAGATCACATCTTGGGTCACAAATCAAGCCTCAGTAAATTTAAGAAAATTGAAATCATATCAAGCATCTTTTCTGACCACAACGCTATGAGATTAGAAATGAATCACAGGGAAAAAAACGTAAAAAAGACAAACACATGGAGGCTAAACAATACGTTACTAAATAACCAAGAGATCACTGAAGAAATCAAACAGGAAATAAAAAAATACCTAGAGACAAATGACAATGAAAACACGACGACCCAAAACCTATGGGATGCAGCAAAAGCGGTTCTAAGAGGGAAGTTTATAGCTATACAAGCCTACCTAAAGAAACAAGAAAAATCTCAAGTAAACAATCTAACTTTACACCTAAAGAAACTAGAGAAAGAAGAACAAACAAAACCCAAAGTTAGCAGAAGGAAAGAAATCATAAAGATCAGAGCAGAAATAAATGAAATAGAAACAAAGAAAACAATAGCAAAGATCAATAAAACTAAAAGTTGGTTCTTTGAGAAGATAAACAAAATTGATAAGCCATTAGCCAGACTCATCAAGAAAAAGAGGGAGAGGACTCAAATCAATAAAATCAGAAATGAAAAAGGAGAAGTTACAACAGACACCGCAGAAATACAAAACATCCTAAGAGACTACTACAAGCAACTTTATGCCAATAAAATGGACAACCTGGAAGAAATGGACAAATTCTTAGAAAGGTATAACCTTCCAAGACTGAACCAGGAAGAAATAGAAAATATCAACAGACCAATCACAAGTAATGAAATTGAAACTGTGATTAAAAATCTTCCAACAAACAAAAGTCCAGGACCAGATGGCTTCACAGGTGAATTCTATCAAACATTTAGAGAAGAGCTAACACCCATCCTTCTCAAACTCTTCCAAAAAATTGCAGAGGAAGGAACTCTCCCAAACTCATTCTATGAGGCCACCATCACCCTGATACCAAAACCAGACAAAGACACTACAAAAAAAGAAAATTACAGACCAATATCACTGATGAATATAGATGCAAAAATCCTCAACAAAATACTAGCAAACAGAATCCAACAACACATTAAAAGGATCATACACCACGATCAAGTGGGATTTATCCCAGGGATGCAAGGATTCTTCAATATACGCAAATCAATCAATGTGATACACCATATTAACAAATTGAAGAAGAAAAACCATATGATCATCTCAATAGATGCAGAAAAAGCTTTTGACAAAATTCAACACCCATTTATGATAAAAACTCTCCAGAAAGTGGGCATAGAGGGAACCTACCTCAACATAATAAAGGCCATATATGACAAACCCACAGCAAACATCATTCTCAATGGTGAAAAACTGAAAGCATTTCCTCTAAGATCAGGAACGAGACAAGGATGTCCACTCTCACCACTATTATTCAACATAGTTCTGGAAGTCCTAGCCACGGCAATCAGAGAAGAAAAAGAAATAAAAGGAATACAAATTGGAAAAGAAGAAGTAAAACTGTCACTGTTTGCGGATGACATGATACTATACATAGAGAATCCTAAAACTGCCACCAGAAAACTGCTAGAGCTAATTAATGAATATGGTAAAGTTGCAGGTTACAAAATTAATGCACAGAAATCTCTTGCATTCCTATACACTAATGATGAAAAATCTGAAAGAGAAATTATGGAAACACTCCCATTTACCATTGCAACAAAAAGAATAAAATACCTAGGAATAAACCTACCTAGGGAGACAAAAGACCTGTATGCAGAAAACTATAAGACACTGATGAAAGAAATTAAAGATGATACCAACAGATGGAGAGATATACCATGTTCTTGGATTGGAAGAATCAACATTGTGAAAATGAGTATACTACCCAAAGCAATCTACAGATTCAATGCAATCCCTATCAAATTACCAATGGCATTTTTTACGGAGCTAGAACAAATCATCTTAAAATTTGTATGGAGACACAAAAGACCCCGAATAGCCAAAGCAGTCTTGAGGCAAAAAAATGGAGCTGGAGGAATCAGACTCCCTGACTTCAGACTATACTACAAAGCTACAGTAATCAAGACAATATGGTACTGGCACAAAAACAGAAACATAGATCAATGGAACAAGATAGAAAGCCCAGAGATTAACCCACGCACCTATGGTCAACTAATCTATGACAAAGGAGGCAAAGATATACAATGGAGAAAAGACAGTCTCTTCAATAAGTGGTGCTGGGAAAACTGGACAGCTACATGTAAAAGAATGAAATTAGAATACTCCCTAACACCATACACAAAAATAAACTCAAAATGGATTAGAGACCTAAATATAAGACTGGACACTATAAAACTCTTAGAGGAAAACATAGGAAGAACACTCTTTGACATAAATCACAGCAAGATCTTTTTCGATCCACCTCCTAGAGTAATGGAAATAAAAACAAAAATAAACAAGTGGGACCTAATGAAACTTCAAAGCTTTTGCACAGCAAAGGAAACCATAAACAAGACGAAAAGACAACCCTCAGAATGGGAGAAAATATTTGCAAATGAATCAACGGACAAAGGATTAATCTCCAAAATATATAAACAGCTCATTCAGCTCAATATCAAAGAAACAAACACCCCAATCCAAAAATGGGCCGAAGACCTAAATAGACATTTCTCCAAAGAAGACATACAGACGGCCACGAAGCACATGAAAAGATGCTCGACATCACTAATTATTAGAGAAATGCAAATCAAAACTACAATGAGGTATCACCTCACTCCTGTTAGAATGGGCATCATCAGAAAATCTACAAACAACAAATGCTGGAGAGGGTGTGGAGAAAAGGGAACCCTCTTGCACTGTTGGTGGGAATGTAAATTGATACAGCCACTATGGAGAACAATATGGAGGTTCCTTAAAAAACTAAAAATAGAATTACCATATGACCCAGCAATCCCACTACTGGGCATATACCCAGAGAAAACCGTAATTCAAAAAGACACGTGCACCCGAATGTTCATTGCAGCACTATTTACAATAGCCAGGTCATGGAAGCAACCTAAATGCCCATCAACAGACGAATGGATAAAGAAGTTGTGGTACATATATACGATGGAATATTATTCAGCCATAAAAAGGAACGAAATTGAGTCATTTGTTGAGAAGTGGATGGATCTAGAGACTGTCATACAGAGTGAAGTAAGTCAGAAAGAGAAAAACAAATATCGTATGTTAATGCATGTATGTGGAACGTAGAAAAATGGTACAGATGAGCCAGTTTGCAGGGCAGAAGTTGAGACACAGATGTAGAGAATGGACATATGGACACCAAGGGGGGAAAACTGCGATGAAGTGGGGATGGTGATGTGCTGAATTGGGCGATTGGGATTGACATGTATACACTGATGTGTATAAAACTGATGCCTAATAAGAACCTGCAGTATAAAAAAACAAACAAAACAACTAATACTAAACTTTCATTGGGTTATTTGTATGGAAATATGTTAATATAAATGTTTCAGACATTACATGAAATTTCTAAAAATCTTATATTTGTATTTGTATGGAAATATGTATGGAAATATGTTAATATAAATGTTTCAGACAGTACATGAAATTTCTAAAAATCTTATATTTGTATTTGTATGGAAATATGTATGGAAATATGTTAATATAAATGTTTCAGACATTACATGAAATTTCTAAAAATCTTATATTTGTATTTGTATGGAAATATGTATGGAAATATGTTAATATAAATGTTTCAGACATTACATGAAATTTCTAAAAATCTTATATTTGTATTTGTATGGAAATATGTATGGAAATATGTTAATATAAATGTTTCAGACATTACAGGAAACGTCTAAAAATCTTATATGTTCTGGTATAATGTTATAAGTAATAATCCTAGTTATTACTTTAAAATGTATATCTCAGAAATAACTAATTTTCTTGTCAACTGCATTATTATGAACTTTCATCAAATCTTTAACCATGGTCATTTTTAAGTCTTTTGTCATTTACAGACAGTTCTGGGTGTACTCTGATGATTTTGCAAATATGTTCCTATAAAAGAGTTTCATCTTCAAGAAATTCATGGAAAAGACTCTGACAAGTACAGGTTTCTGGTAACTGACTGTACTGCTGAACTGAATGAATAAGCATTTTCAGAACTCTAATGAAAAACTGATGAACTCATAAAAGTGCTAACAAAAGATCAAGATGAAAAAAAAGAAATTAATTACATGGGACTGAGTGAACTGATGAGGATGAGTATAATTTTTGTGACTTTCTGTCTGAATTAAAAAAAAAAAAAATCCCACAAGGACTCAGAGGAAAAGAATATACAAATCAATTTTCACTGCAAAGTAAAGGAGCTGTTACAGTGGAGGATTACTGGACTGAATGTCAATATTATGACATAGTATAAGTGTGTTTCATGTTTGGTAATTGCAATCATTGTTGCTTTTGTTGTGGTCATCCATGTACAATGCTTGGTGTCAGTCTATCTATCTCTTGTAAAAATAAAATACAGTGTGTGTGTGTGGAAAAAAAAAAAAAAAAAGAGCTTTCCCATCCATGTGCCAGCCACTGTGCTAGTACTTTTTTTTTTTTTTTTAAGATTTTTTGATGTGGACCATTTTAAAAAAGTCTTTATTGAATTTATTACAATATTGTTTGTCTTTTTTTAAAAAAAATAAATTTATTTATTTACTTATTTTTATTTTTGGCTGCATTGGGTCTTCATTGCTGCGCCCGGGCTTTCCCTAGCTGCATTGAGCAGGGCCTACTCTTCCTGGCGGTCCACAGGCTTTTCATTGCTGTGGCTTCTCTTTGTTGCGGAGCACGGGCTCTAGGCACGTGGGCTTCAGTAGTGGTGGCGCACAGACTTCGTTGCTTTGCGGCATGTGAGATCTTCCCGGACCAGGGATCAAACCTGTGTCCGCTGCATTGGCAGGCAGATTCTTAACCACTGCGCCACCAGGGAAGTCCTGCTTCTGTTTTATGTTTTGGTTTTTTGGCCGCGAGGCATGTGGGATCCTAGCTCCCCAACCAGGGATCGAACCTGCAACCCAGCACTGGAAGGCAAAGTCCCAACCACTGGACCACCAGGGAAGTCTCTGTGCTAGTACTTTGGATACAGGCATAGTCGAGGCTACGAAGGAGCTCATTATAGTCTAAGAGGGGAGATAGAAATGCAAACAAACAATTGCAATATAAAGTGGTAATACAATGATGCGTGGAGTGCTACGGAACAACCCACACTGCGTTGAAGAGACCTACGGAGGAGACTGCTTGGAAGAGGAGCAGGAGTACACGTCCTGAATTAAAGGATGAATAAGAGGGTCCATCCAGGAGAAAAGGAGAGATGACATTCCAGGCAAAGGAGTGATCCTCACAGGCAAGAAGCAGTATTATGACTCGTGTGTGTGTGTGTGTGTGTGTGTGTGTGTGTGTGTGTATGCGTGATCTAGTTTAGTGTTGCTGCAGGATGAGGCGAAAGGGGTAGGTAGGGACCAGAAAATGGAAGTCTCTGTCCCCAGACAGGTCCAAACTTTATCTTGTAGATAACAGGGAGTTGTAGAAGGGATTGAAGCTGGGAAGTGTCATGATTATCATTGTATTTAATCAGATCACTTTGTAGTAATGCGGAGGATACAGGGAGGTCAGAGCGGTGGCAGGGACACACGTGAGGCATAGTGAGAGCTGGCAGGCTGTGAGGAGGGAAGGGCCAGAGAGCCAAGTGCAGGGGTCTAAGGTGGATGAGTGGAGCTTTGCTGCTGACTCTATGTAAAGTGGTGGGTTTAGAGCTGCAGGGGCACAGATGCTTCAGACCTGCACGCGCCTACAAGGAATTATACTTGAACCGAAGATTCAGGTGCAAACACAAGTTCAGGATGGATGCCAGGAAGTGCCATAGACGCTAGAGATAACACGATACTCAGACGGAAAGGACAAGCATCAGGCTTCCTGGAGGTTATGTCATCTGAGGAGGCTCTTGAAGAATGGAGGGGGACCCGAGGTTAATCTAAGGAAAATTGGGGTTCTTTGGAATGTTAGTGTGTCAAAATGCTCTAATACAGAAGGGCTTCATGGTCAAACGACTTGGGTTAGTACTATGTATCGTTATCTTTCTTTAGAGTATTACAAGGCTTGTTCGCGTATTACAGGCTCTGAGAATTCCTCAGGAAAGAAGCCTGTTTTTAACTTGTTTCCTCAATCTTTATATTTACAAACGCACCCCCATGCTCCCAGCACGCTTTGCCTCCCCTTCCCCAACCTGTTATTTCCCTGCAGAACCATGTTCCAGAGGCTAGAGTTTGAGGAACCACTGGTGTGACAGAAAAGGAAACTGAAGCCAGAGGAATTAGGGCTGTGAAGTAGAGAGAGTGGGACCAGGGCCATGGAGCCTATGTTTTTAGTCCAGTGTTCTTCCCGGGCCTCATTCCCTCCAACCTGACAGCGTTTTTAGTGCGAATCTACGTACTGAGCACTGAGCAAGGCATTCTGCAGGATGCTGTCCACAGATGGTTTCCGTCAACTTAAGACGAAAAGGAAACAACAAACCAAAACCCCACTATGTGGCGTGGGTTACACAGACATGCCGGGAACGAAGGGTCAGTTCCAATCCTGGGCAGGGAACGTTAGCAGGGACTTGGGACAAATACAGAGTCCCCAGGATGGGCCAACCCTCTGAGATAAAACCCAGGCAGGGACATGGAAACCAGGGTTCATTTCCAGAGCCTGGGTGGAGGGGAAGGATCTGGTCTGGGTGATCGGGATGGCCCTTGGACTCAGAGTTTCACAGTAAGAATGATCCTGCTCTGATTCTTAAGTCAAAGGCAAGCAGTCTGAAAACTAGAAAGGGAAGGGTGGAAATCATGTCCACTCTCTGGGATGCGGGGCTGGCAAAGATGGAGCAAAGTAGGAACCAGTTAACATGCGAGAGCACGTATAGGATTCCCTCTCAGATGCCAGTGTCCTGGTGTGTGTGCGTGTGTGTGAGTATGTGTACATGTGCATGCTTGCTCAGGTGTGTATGTGTGTGGGTGTGGGCACGTGGGGAGAAATGGGGGATGGGGAAATCACAGATACAGCCCTCAAATAACAGGCAGAACAGAGCAGGTTCTTGTCTTCACAGAGATGATGGAGGCAGCGGATGGAAGATGGTTATCAACTGATACTCTGTAAATCCCGGCATTAGAGCCCTCAGACATACATCAGAATCACATTGCCACTCACACAGATACAACAGTAGTTGTGCTACAATTACAAACATTCATAATTAGAACAAAGTAATAAGGTCGGGTCTGATCTAGTTTGTTGGCAATGTTTCCCTTACCTTAATAACTGTAATAACTAATTAGAGGAGATGCCGCTGCCGTTTTAATGAGGTGGTGTCGTTCCTTACAAAGATCACTGAATCCCCGCTTCTAGTTTCTCTCCTTCATATCATCCTAAATTAGCTGCTGTCAGAGCTCTGATCATATTACCTGCCTACTCAAGACGATCTGATCACATTACTTGCCTACTCAAGACAATTACTTGCCTACTCAAGACACCCTCCTCCCTCTTAATGAATAAAATCCACCCTTCACGGTGTGGCATTCGAGGGCTCCAGCCCACCTTTCCAAAACCTGCTGTGAGTCACCCTCAGAATCCTATGCTCTGAGACGATGTTCAAAATGTGTAACAGCCGGTAAAGTCTGGGTGCCAATCAGCCCAAACCAGTGGGACCACAGCACCGAAGCAGGCTCGTGCAGCAACCCTGTTGTGTCAGGGGCAGCTCTGGTCACTGCGGGGTGGGCGGTCCAGGGGACCCAGGGGGCAGCTGGGATGGCAGGGTGAACATTCGGGGGCCGGGACTCGTGGCCCTTTACAACTAGTTCGGAAGTATTTCATTGCTTTAGCAATTTGCATATCCTTCCAGCTGAATATCAGCCCAGCCTCTTGAAGCTCCAGCTCCCCTTTTTGTTCTCTGCTCCTTGCACGCCACGTCATCTCTACTTTCTTGCCTTTGTGCATAGATTTAGAGGATCTATCCAGGAGACCTAATGTATGACTAATTGGAATTTCAGAAAGAGAAACAGAATATGTGGGGAAGAAATTATCAAAAAAAATTACCAGAACAGAAAGATTCATCTGTCCATCCATCCATCCATCCATCCATCCATCTATTTATCCATTGAATACTTGTTGAGTGCCAGACATTCTCTTAAGTACAGAGGATACAGGTGTAAACAACATAGGTGAAAAATCTCTGCCCTTATGGAATTTACATTCTAGTGTGAGAGATAGTTAATAAAATTAAATAAATAGATAAAATATAGAGTGTATTAGTGATAAATGCTAGAGGAAAATATCTAGCATGTAAGGAAGAAAGGAAGGGTCAGGAGAGGTTGCAGTTTTGGACAGAACAGCCAGTGAATGTCTCACCAAGAAGACAACAGTTGAGTAAGTCCTGAAGGAAATAATGGAGAAGCCATGTGGACCTCTGGGATCGGATATCAAATGCAAATGACTGAAGGTAAGAATGTACCCTCATTGACTTGGTACTACAACCAGCAGCTCCAGAGGAATAAGCCCGAGAGAAATAATAGGAAATAAGTCAGGGGTGGTGTGGGGCTGGGGCTTAATTTATCATTTTAGGGATTTTGATTCAAGTGACTTCTTATCAGTTCATAAAGATTCATTGATTCCTCCCCCCATTTTTATGGCTGTAGATTATCCCATTGTACGATGGTTTATTCAGCTCATCTCCGGGATGGGCATTTGAATGGTTTCCAATATTTTGCCATTATAAATAATGCAGAGGGAATAACTAGTACAAATGTTTATAATTTGTGGACGTGTACTTTCAGGGTAAACTGCTGGATATTGGATTGCTGAGTCAAAGCATAAGTGAATATGTAGTTTTATTATATCTTCTTAATTCCCTTCCATACCATTGTGCATGCCAAGGGCATATCTTTGTGTACTCCTACCAGCAATGTATGAGAATGTCTCTTTTCCCATATTCTCACCAAGTGTGTTGTCAAGCTTTTGAAATTTTGTCAGTCTAATGGGTGTGAAATTGTAGCTTGGTGTAGTTTTAATTTTTGTTTCTCTTAGGAAGTTGAGTCTGTATTCATATGCTTAAGTATCATTTGTCTTTTTCTGTGAAATGTCTGTTCTTGTCTTTTATGCATCTTTCTCTACAGTTGCCCCTCCTTTTGTTTTTTGTTTTTTTTTTGAGAGGTCTTTATATATTAAGAAGCTTAAGTTTCAAATATTTTATCAGCTTGTCATTCATTTTTCCCTTTGTTTATGGGATTTTCCCATGTAAAAAAAATTGGGTTTAGTATTATATGGTCAAATTTATCAATCTTTTCCTAATTGCTACTAGATTTTGAGTCATTCATAGAAAGACTTTCTCTACATCCAGGTTATAAAGGCACTCATCTATATTTCTCATAGTTCCTGTACTTATAAAAAAAAAAGCCATTTAGGTCTCTGACTTATTCAGAGTATATTCTGGTTCAATGCATGAAGTGTGGTCCAATTTTATCTTTTTTAAAATGGTTATACTCTTGTCCTAACATCACTTAGTAAAAAGTACATGTTTTCTCCAGTGATTTGAGATGTCCTCATCATAATACAATAAACTTTCACATGTACTTGGGAGTACCACTAGGTTTTCGATTCTGTTCCACTGGATTGTCTGTCCGTTTATGTGCCAGGACCACATCGTCTTAATTTATAGAGACTTTCTACTACATTTTACTGTCTGCCTTGTCAGCAAGCTCCCCTCACTGCTCTTCTTTTTCAAAATGTTCACGTTTCTCTTGCTTATCTTTTTGTATGTACTTTCTTTTTTTTTAATATTTATTTATTTATTTATGTATTTATTTATGGCTGTGTTGGGTCTTCGTTTCTGTGTGAGGGCTTTCTCTAGTTGCAGCGAGCGGGGGCCACTCTTCATCGCGGTGCGCGGGCCTCTCACTATCGCGGCCTCTCTTGTTGCGGAGCACAGGCTCCAGATGCGCAGGCTCAGTAATTGTGGCTCACGGGCCTAGTTGCTCCGCGGCATGTGGGATCCTCCCAGACCAGGGCTCGAACCCGTGTCCCCTGCATTGGCAGGCGGATTCTCAACCACTGCGCCACCAGGGAAGCCCTCTTTTTGTATGTACTTTGAAATCAACTTGTCTAGCTCTAGGAAAAAGAAATATTTTTAGAGGGATCACTTTAATTTTACCTGTTAACTGGTGGCAAATTGGCATCTTTTTGATGTTGTCATCCTAACCAGGAACAAGGAATGTCTTTGCATTTGTTCAAGTCTACTTTTGGGTTTTTTAGGCATATATATATATATGTTTTAATATTTTTTTTTTGGCTGTGTTGGGTCTTCGTTTCTGTGTGAGGGTTTTCTCTAGTTGCGGCAAGCGGGGGCCTCTCTTCATCGTGGTGCGCAGGCCTCTCACTATCGCGGCCTCTCTTGTTGCGGAGCACAGGCTCCAGACGCGCAGGCTCAGTAGTTGTGGCTCACGGGCCCAGCTGCTCCGCGGCATGTGGGATCCTCCCAGACCAGGGCTCGAACCCGTGTCCTCTGCATTGGCAGGCAGATTCTCGACCACTGCGCCACCAGGGAAGCCCTAGGCATGTTTTGAAAGTTTTCTTCCTATAGCTTTTGCAAATTTTTTGTTCAGTTTATTTCTAAGAATTTAGTTTTTATTTTGTTACTAAAAATTATGTTTTCTTTTCCATTGCAACTTCTAATTGGTTATAGATTGTATGTATGAGAGTTACTGATTTTCTAAGGTTTATTTAATATCATACTACCTTATTGAATTCTCTTATTGTCTATACGAGTCTTGTCATTGATTTTCTTGACTTTCCCAGGTGGACCTCGTATTATCTGCATCCTCTCCTTTTTCCCGCACTCTCCATCTTGATTTTACCTTGATATGGGCTTTGCAGCTGTCTCTATTGGTTTTGGGTGCCTAATTCCCCACATGAGATTTTTAATATTCTTTGTCTCTTAGTTTTGCTGTAGGCATTGATAATGGGTGGCTTTATCACACTTTTTGTGCATTCCCATCTTTTTTAGAGAATGTGTGAAAAGATTTAGAATTAATTGGCTCTCATTTTCCTACAGGAACCTAGAAGTCCTGATTTTTTTGGCTTGTGGGATCTCAGTTCCCCAACCAGGGATTGAACCTGGGCCACAGCAGTGAAAGCGCCGAATCCTAATCACTAGACCACTGGAGAATTCCCTAGAAGTCCTGATTTTTTTTTTTTTTTAAATGTGAGCAACTTCAAAAATTCAGAAAACTGGAGAGAATGATATCATGAACAATATGCCTAATACAAAGCTTTGTCAAATCTTAATTTCTTTTTGCTGTATTTGCTTCAGGTTGTTTTTCTTTTAACAGAAAGAGAACATTACAGATACACTTGAAGCTGCCTGTGTAGATCTCACCAACGAGTCTCCCCCCGTCCCGGGAGTGACAACCATCCTGACTTGGGTAGTTACAATGACCACATATGTTTTTATGCTTTAACAAAATATTCAATTTTCGTTAAACAATGCATTATTGCCTTGAATGTTTATAAACGCTTTATAAATAGCATTTTACTGTACATATCCTCCTGCAACTTGCTTTTCCTGTGGTTTATTCATTTTGGTTTCTAAATAATATTCTGTTGTTTATCTACAGCTCAATTTATTTATTCACTCTTCCATTAGTGGACATTTGGTTATTTTCAGGGTTCTTGTTTTTCTAGTAGAAACTGCTTCAGTAGGATCCTCATACATGTCTCCTTGCTACCTGAATGAGTGATTCTAGAAAATGTACATTTCACGGTGGAAAGCCTGGGTCATGCTGCTGAATAGCTTCTCAACGTGATTGTTCCTCATTTCACTGCCAAAGCCAATGTTAGAGAGTCTCCGCACAAGTCCACAGCCACCAACACTCGGCTCTTCAGATTGGCACATTTTTGGTACTCTGATGGGTTTTTGAAATGTTCTTTTTCCTGAGGCTTCATGAGGACAACACAGGATTATTTTAACATACTGACTCCATGCTCTGTTTGCAATGATATCATTCACAAGCAGATTTATATGCAATAAACTCTAAAGGATATAGCAATTCAAAATCTTCGCTTACTAAGGAAATGTTCATAAGCCTTAATTAACTTGTAAAGGATAATAATAATGATTTATTAATAAGTAACTGATATATTACATTTACATTAGCATATACTATTCATATATTGTGTTATGCTAACAATAATAATAACTTATTGGGAATTGCATAAAAAACCTTACATAAGCAATCTTACTTAGGAGCCCCATGAAGCAGGAATAAGTAAATTTATATATTAGGTGGGGAAACAGGCTCAGAGAGTTTTCAAGGACTCTCCTAAATTACAGATCCACTAGGTGGTAGAGGCAAGATTTGAAATCAGTCTTGGGGGTCATGCAGTCTGATCCTCCCTGTGGGTGTCACGTTGCCCTTGTCTTGTGTCTCCCAGGCAGAAGTTAAACCTCTTGTTCTGTGGTCCTCATGACTGAGCTAATGTGCTGTCACCTACATTGTTTTAAGTGCCAAGTCATTACCCATCGATATTTTTTAAATAGGATTCCATCCTTCTCTTTAGTATTCCTGCAAACTGTTGGCTGCCTGCTCCAGTCAATAAACAGGATGAGCCGTACTGCAGTGATCTGACCCTCTCTCACCTCAATCTCAGTACTTTCTTTTTTTCAAAAAAAATTTTCATTGGAGTATACTTGATTTACAATGCTGTGTTAGTTTCATGCATACAGCAAAGTGAATCAATTATACATATACACATATCCACTCTTTTTAGATTCTTTTAGTACTTTCTTTTCTGGTTGTATTTATTCTCTTTGCAGATTCAGTGCTCTCCTCCAAAATGTTTAACCAAACTTTGCAAAAAAAACCACAAAAAAACAAACAAACAAAAACAAGTTAAAGGGAAGTACTAATCTGAAAAGACCAAAGCCAAATTAAAAACAAAACAAAACCCAAAAAGAGTCATGTACCACAATGTTCACTGCAGCTCTATTTACAATAGCCAGGACATGGAAGCAACCTATGTGTCCGTCGACAGATGAGTGGATAAAGAAGATGTGGCACATATATACAATGGAATATTACTCAGCCATAAAAAGAAACAAAATTGAGTTATTTGTAGTGAGGTGGATGGACCTAGAGTCTGTCATACAGAGTGAAGTAAGTCAGAAAGAGAAAAAGAAATACTGTATGCTAACACATATATATGGAATCTAAAAAAAAAAAAAAAGGTCATGAAGAACCTAGGGGCAGGATGGGAATAAAGACGCAGACCTACTAGAGAATGGACTTGAGGACACGGGGAGGGGGAAGGGTAAGCTGGGACAAAGTGAGAGAGTGGCATGGACATATATACACTACCAAATGTAAAACAGATAGCTAGTGGGAAGCAGCCGCATAGCACAGGGAGATCAGCTCGGTGCTTTGTGACCACCTGGAGGGGTGGGATAGGGAGAGTGGGAGGGAGGGAGACGCAAGAGGGAGGAGATATGGGAACATATGTATACGTATAGCTGATTCACTTTGTTATACAGCAGAAACTAACACACCATTGTAAAGCAATTATACTCCAATAAAGATGTTTAAAAACAAACAAACCAAACACAACCCAAAGAACAACCTTGAATGGACATCACTGCTGACAGAGGCCTCAGGTCACGCCTCTCCGTGGGCGCTTCTCCTGATCAGCTCCATCCTTGGCCCTCGGCCTGGCACCAGGCGCTGTGGCCAGTGCACCCTCCCCAGTGGGGTTGCCTTGACCATGCCCACCTCATCAGGGCTGTTTTTCTCTATGGTCTAAAGAGAGGGAAAAAACTTCTCTCCAGTTCAGGGCCTCCTCCCACCCAGCCTGATAAAAATCTGTAGAAATGCAATTCTGCACACATGAAAACACAGCAATAGGGCTCCATGTATTCCCAAACTTTCCATTTCTGAGCAGGCAGTGGGCTTTACTCCTTAACCAAAAGGTCCTCCAGGGCTTCCCTGGTGGCGCAGTGGTTGAGAATCTGCCTGCCAATGCAGGGGACGTGGGTTCGAGCCCTGGTCTGGGAAGACCCCACATGCCACGGAGCAACTAAGCCCGTGAGCCACAATTACTGAGCCTGCGCGTCTGGAGCCTGTGCTCCGCAACAAGAGAGGCCGCGATAGTGAGAGGCCCGCGCACCGCGATGAAGAGTGGCCCCCGCTTGCCGCAACTAGAGAAAGCCCTCGCACAGAAACGAAGACGCAACACAGCCATAAATAAATAAATAAATATTTAAAAAAAAAAAAAAAAAAAGGTCCTCCAAATTGAGTTCCCAAATCCTCCTCAAACAAAAGAGCAGAAAACTTCTCCCGGTTTTATTTATTTATTTAGTTTCCTTTTTTATTTTTGGCCATGCGGCATGTGGGATCTTAGTTCCCTGACCAGGGATCGAACCCATGTCCACTGCATTGGAAGCACAGAGAGAGCCTTAACCACTGGACCGCCAGGGAAGTCCCTCTCCCAGTTTTAGATTTGCAGGTTTCAGAAAAATTGAGATTGATTCTTTCTTAGCATACTTGATCACACCTTGAGCATCAAAATTGTGTAGGTTAAAATAACACAGTCCTAATACACACGCTTGTTAAATTTATTGAATTGAATGACTTTTCCATTAGACAAATATTTACTTGACCATTGAGGTCTCTTAGGCGATTTTTAGGGAAGAGGTAAAAGGGAAAGTCTTAGATCAGGGCATGTTATCCAAAAATGAATGTTGCCTTGTGGTAAGCTGCAGAGAAAGTTCTGGCAGGCCGTTTTCACCCACTCCTTCCAGGATGGCCACTCATTGGAGAGGGCACACTGTCCAACATTTTTCTTGGGTTTGCTGATTCTAGCTATTGTATTTTTATCAATTTACCTGGGGGTGTGTGTGGAAGAGTATCTGACTCTGAGAAATGTATCCACACTAGTATAGCTATAAGAAATTTATAAATCCAGAATATTAACTTACTGATTAAAAATGGTGAGTATATATGGGTCCAGACTACTTTATCTGCAGCCTCTAATCCCAAGTCTTTCAAAACCAGTTTCTGTACTTATTAGGGAGCAGAACTTCCATGAATTGAGGTGAGGCTATTTAAAGTCTCTTTTGATCGTCCTTTATGTGAATATTCATGAATTACACTGCAGAATGTGTGTTTAGTTGCATGGTGTAGCCCCAGACTTTGCTAGAAGGTGGGTTTACAGACTGAATATACAGTATGTGCCCTGTTTCCTTTCTAAAATTTGAAAATATCTGTGTTCTGAAGCATATCTGGCCCCAAGGGTTTTGGGTGAAGGACTGTGGCTTTGTGCTGCCAGGGCATAGAGGCCTTATACCCAACCCTTGGGGCAATGCCGCACTGGTATCAAAGTGCCCGGGAAACAGACCCTGCCCACGGCCAGCAGGGGACTGTAGCACCTGACCAGACAAAGCTGGAAAAGCACCTAGCTTGTGAGGAACCCAAGAGAATCGTCCTTGCTTGTAGGAGCAGAGACTACTCTATAACCAGACCACTCAATCTGTCAGTCTGTTTTTCCCATACAAAGACCTGGATAAACCCTGAAACTTTCCTACTATGAAATTATTATGTGTCCATATTCCCTACCAATGACCAAAGGTTTCTAACTTTGAGGGACTTCTTCAAAATATTTAGACATTGGATGGTAGCTTAATTTACAAGGTTATCTCTCTCTAGTTCTTTCTAAAATTTATTTTGAGATACTGAAAAGGACACAATCATAATGTACGGCTCAATGACTTTTCATAAATGGAACACATCTGATAACTAACACCCAGATCCAAAACCAGAACATTACCAGCACCCCACAAGCTGGCCTCATATCTTTTCCCAGTCACTACCTATGATGTATCTTATCTGTTTCTTCTTGACAAGACTTGGGGCAGGCATCCTTGGTATTTTGAAGATCTGTGGGAGACATACTAATTTCCCTAGTCATATTTGCAAAATATCATTTAATGGGGTTGACACACTGGAAATATTTACACAAATAGCTAACTCCATTTCTTTGTACGAATTCCTGTTAATCCTTATAAAACTGACACTTTCTGCCCTTGTTATCCAACTATCGGAATGCACCTTATTTGTGGTCTGCTGTTACTGTGCACTGACTGCAATTGTTTACCAAAGATTTAGGGAAGGTCAAGAGCTCCTGGGCAGTGTGTGTGAACCTGAGAGGGGGAAAAATGTTTCCTTTCTCTGAGAAAATCTAAAGTATAGGAACAAGAGTTTACAGAGTATAGTGGACCACAGTGGCTTTGGCCACTTAAACTTAAAATTAAAATTTAAAATTAAAACTTAAAATTTCTGCTAAAGTAGTCATTTACCTCGTTCCGTCACCAGCCTCTCATTGGCATTGGGGATTCCCCCATCCTTGGCCCCTGCACTTAGAAGATCTGCTCCCCGTTCTGAGGAAAGGGTTGGTGGGGCACAAGGCCAGTCCCAAGTTAAGGAGGACATTGCAGTAGTTCCTGGGCCAGTGGTGCATCCCTATAAAGGGATTTGCTGTGTGAGGATGTTGGGGTAGAAATCTCCAGCTAGTTCTATTCAGCCTCAGAAAAGTATGCACTCTGGGACCTTCCCGTCACTAACATCTCTGCCTTCCCTGAGTGTCCAAGGCATCAACCTCTATTTGGTGGTGGTGGTGGGGGTGGGGATTAAAACGATCCCGAAATGTACATTGTCCTTAAAGTAAAGTTTGCACGAGCTGGCCAAAATCCGAAGCTCTAAGAGGTGCCACTTTTGTTAGACAGTTGGCAGTCCCTGTGGCCTCTCTGCCTGGAGCAAGAAGGACAGCACTGCTAATGCTGTCCCTAACAGGTACCATGCTGGTCTCCCCTGGACTGGCCGTGGTCTCTGAGACAGCGGCCCTGAGCCTCCTGGTGCTGTGGACTGAGGCTGTTCACCTGTCTGAGTTTGGCTGTCCTTGACATTGACTCCACACCTCTCCACGTGGTGCTCACGGTTACCAAAGAAACGTTATGCCCCACTCCTTTCAAACTTTGCCTTTAGAGGGAAAGAGCCTTATCCTTTCCTTCTATGATGTCTGGCTCAGGCAAAGCAAAAGCTTCACTCTTTACAACGATGGTCCATGGGTTCCGAGAGCCTCTTTTGAAAGTCAAAAAGTGGACTGTCAATTCTTCCTTATAAAATAGGTGGGGAGGGCTTCCCTGGTGGCGCAGTGGTTGAGAGTCTGCCTGCTAGTGCAGGGGACACGGGTTCGAGCCCTGGTCTGGGAAGATCCCACATGCCACGGAGCAGCTGGGCCCGTGAGCCACAATTGCTGAGCCTGCGCGTCTGGAGCCTGTGCCCCGCGACGGGAGGGGCCGCGATAGAGAAAGGCCCGCGCACCGCGATGAAGAGCGGTCCCCGCACCGCGATGAAGAGTGGCCCCCGCTTGCCACAACTGGAGAAAGCCCTCGCACGAACCGAAGACCCAACACAGCCAAAAATAAATAAAAATAAAATAAATAAATAAATAAATAAAAAGAAAATCCTTTAAAAAAAAAAAAAATAGGTGGGGAGGTCACCAACAAGAAAGCACAAACCAAAAACCAAACCAAAGTAATTTGAATATAGGGGACTTCCCTGGTGGTTCAGTGGTTAAGGATCCACCTTCCAACTCAGGGGACTTGGGTTCGATCCCTGGTCAGGGAACTAAGATCCCTCATGCCGTGGGGCAACTAAGCCTGAGTGCCGCAACTACTGAGCCCACACACCGCAACTAGAGAGAAGCATACGTGCCATAATGAAGAGCCCACTAGCCACAATAAAGATCCCGTGTGCTGCAGTTAAGACCCGATGCAGCCAAATAAAAAAAAAATAAAATAAAAAATAAGCTTAGTAAAGAAGCGTGCATTGAAAGAATACTAAAAAAAGTAATTTTAATATAAATGCAAAATATTATTTCATGACACACGTGCTCTATGCCCTATAGTTAGAGTGAATGTCAGGACTAGCTGGAATTGGGCTGTGAACCAGGAAGGATGTACCCAGGGTCTTTGGCAGCCATCTTGACACCAGAAGGGAGACCCCATCTGGGCATGAGGTGAGCACTGACAGCACGTTGGCCAAATGGCCAGTTTGCTAAAGGTATTAGTTTGCTAGGGCTGCCATAGTAAAGAACCACAGACTGGGTTACTTAAACGATAGAAATGTATTTTCCCATGATTCTAGAGACTAGAAGTCTGAGATCTAGATTCTGCAGGGTTGGTTTTTCCTGAGGCCTGTCTCCTTGGCTTGTAGACAGCTGTCTTCTCCCTGTGTCCTCACATGGCCTTCCCTCTGTGTGTGTCTGTGTCCTAATCTCCTCTTCTTATAAAGACACCAGTCGTGTTGGACTGGGACTCACTCATATAACCTCATTTTACCTTAGTTACCTCATTAAAGGCCTTGTTTCCAAATAGTCACATTCTGAGGTACAGGCGGTGAGGAATTCAACATATGAATTTTGAGGGGACACAATTCAGCCCATAACATGAGATAACCATTTTAGTACATTTACTTACCTCTTTTAGTGGTTTAGTTTCAGTTTACTTGTTTGATTTTGTGTTCCAACTAGCACCATAAAGAAAGTTCAATTGTGTGCTTCCTAGCTCCCCAATGCATTGTGTAATGGTATTGACTTTTGGTGACTTGGTCCACATCCAGTTTAGACTAAAGAGAGAACAGAGAGAAACCAGATCCTGGTTATGTCAGCTGAGCCTGCAATCAGCTATGCCTGAAATCATGGTTCATTTACCTGAATCAATAAAATCCCTTTGTCTCAAGTCAGCTTGACTTGGGATTTCAGTCACTTGCAACGGAAAGAGTCCTAATGGACACGGTAGCATTCCATTTTTTGTTTATTGCCCAGAATTATTTTTATTACTTTTTACTAGGCTGAAAATAATTGTGTTTAAGCATCTAAATAATTTAAATCATTGACACAACTATGTAGATGTTAACATTTTTTGTTGAGGAATAATTCACAAACAATAAATGGGACCCAGTTAAAGTACGTAACTTGATGAATTGTGATAGATAACACACACCCATGGAACCACCACCACAATCAAGATACAGAACCGTTCCATCACACCAAAAGTCATTCTTATTTTTTCCTATTCTTTATGTTGCTTTTCACTTTCTTTTTTTTTTTTCTTTAACATCTTTATTGGAGTATAATTGCTTTACAATTATACTAGTAATTTAGTTTCTGCTTTATAACAAAGTGAATCAGCTATACATATACATATATCCCCATATCTCCTCCCTCTTGCATCTCCCGCCCATCCTCCCTATCCCACCCCTCTAGGTGGTCACAGAGCACGGAGCTAATCTCCTTGTGCTATGCGGCTGCTTCCCACTAGCTATCTATTTTACATTTGGTAGTGTATATATGTCCATGCCACTCTCTCATTTCATCCCAGGTTATCCTTCCCCCTCCCTGTGTCCTCAAGTCCATTCTCTACGTCTGCTTCTTTATTCCTGTTCTGCCCCTGGGTTTTTCAGAAATTTTTTTTTTTTTTTTAGATTCTATATATATGTGTTAGCATACGGTATTTGTTTTTCTCTTTCTGACTTACTTCACTCTGTATGACAGTCTCTAGGCCCATCCACCTCACGACAAATAACTCAATTTCATTTCTTTTTATGGCTGAGTAATATTCCATTGTATATATGTGCCACATCTTCTATACCCATTCATCTGTCGATGGACACTTAGGTTGCTTCCATGTCCAGGCTATTGTAAATAGAGCTGCAATGAACACTGTGGTACATGACTCTTTGTGAATTATGGTTTTCACAGGGTATATGCCCAGTAGTGGGATTGCTGGGTTGTATCGTAGTTCTATTTTTAGTTTTTTGAGGAACCTCCATACTGTTCTCCATAGTGGCTGTATCAATTTACACTCCCACCAACAGTGCAAGAGGGTTCCCTTTTCTCCACACCCTCTCCAGCATTTATTGTTTGTAGATTTTTTGATGATGGCCATTCTGACTGGTGTGAGGTGATACCTCATTGTAGTTTTGATTTGCATTTCTCTAATGATTAGTGATGTTGAGCATCCTTTCATGTGTTTGTTGGCAATCTGTATATCTTTGGAGAAATGTCTATTTAGGTCTTCTGCCCATTTTTGGATTGGGTTGTTTGTTTTTTTGATTCTGAGCTGCATGAGCTGCAGGTAAATTTTGGAGATTAATCCTTTGTCAGTTGCTTCATTTGCAAATATTTTCTCCCATTCTGAGGGCTGTCTTTTCATCTTGTTTATGGTTTCCTTTGCTGTGCAAAAGCTTTTAAGTTTCATTAGGTCCCATTTGTTTCTTTTTGTTTTTATTTCCATTTCTCTAGGAGGTGGGTCAAAAAGGATCTTGCTGTGATTTATGTCATGGAGTGTTCTTCCTATGTTTTCCTCTAAGAGTTTTATAGTGTCCAGTCTTACATTTAGGTCTCTAATCCATTTTGAGTTTATTTTTGTGTATGGTGTTAGGGAGTGTTCTAATTTCATTCTTTACATGTAGCTGTCCAGTTTTCCCAGCACCACTTATTGAAGAGACTGTCTTTTCTCCATTGTATATTCTTGCCTCCTCTATCAAAGATAAGGTAACCATATGTGCATGGGTTTATCTCGGGGCTTTCTATACTGTTCCATTGATCTATATTTCTGTTTTTGTGCCTGTACCATACTGTCTTGATTACTATAGCTTTGTAGTATAGTCTGAAGTCAGGGAGCCTGATTCCTCCAGCTCCATTTTTCTTTCTCAAGATTGCTTTGGCTATTTGGGGTCTTTTGTGTTTCCATACAAATTGTGAAATTTTTTCTTCTAGTTCTATGAAAAATGCCCATTGGTCGTTTGATAGGGATTGCATTGAACCTATAGATTGCTTTGGGTATTATAGTCATTTTCACATTGCTGATTCTTCCAATCCAAGAACATGGTATATCTCTCCATCTATTTATATCATCTTTAATTTCTTTCATCAGTGTCTTATAGTTTTCTGCCTACAGGTCTTTTGTCTTCTTAGGTAGGTTTATTCCTAGGTATTTTATTCTTTTTGTTGCAATGGTAAATGGGAGTGTTTCCATAATTTCTTTTTCAGATTTGTCATCATTAGTGTATAGGAATGCAAGATTTCTGTGCATTCATTTTGTATCCTGCTACTTTACCAAATTCATTGATTAGCTCTAGTAGTTTCCTGGTAGCATCTTTAGGATTCTCTATGTATAGTATCTAGTATCATGTCATCTGCAAACAGTGACAGCTTTACTTCTTCTTTTCTGATTTGGATTCCTTTTATTTCTTTTTCTTCTGATTGCTGTGGCTAAAACTTCCAAAACTATGTTGAATAATGCTGGTGAGAGTGGACCACCTTGTCTTGTTCCTGATCTTAGTGGAAATGGTTTCAGTTTTTCACCATTGAGAACGATGTTGGCTGTGGGTTTGTCATATATGGCTTTATTATATTGAGGTAAGTTCCATCTATGCCTACTTTCTGGAGGGTTTTTATCATAAATGGGTGTTGAATTCTGTCGAAAGCTTTTTCTGCATCTATTGAGATGATCATATGGTTTTTCTCCTTCAATTTGTTAATATGGTTTATCACATTGAATGATTTGCGTATATTGAAGAATCCTTGCATTCCTGGGATAAACCCCACTTGATCATGGTGTATGATCCTTTTAATGTGCCGTTGGATTCTGTTTGCTAGTATTTTGTGAGGATTTTTGCATCTATGTTTACCAGTGATATTGGCCTGTAGTTTTCTTTCTTTGTGACATCTTTGTCTGGTTTTGGTATCAGGGTGATGGTGGCCTCGTAGCATGAGTTTGGGAGTGTTTCTCCCTCTGCTATATTTTGGAAGAGTTTGAGAAGGATAGGTGTTAGCTCTTCTCTAAATGTTTGATAGAATTCGCCTGTGATGGCATCTGGTCCTGGGCTTTTGTTTGTTGGAAGATTTTTAATCACAGTTTCAATTTCAGTGCTTGTGGTTGGTCTGTTTATATTTTCTATTTCTTCCTGGTTCAGTCTCGGAAGGTAGCGTTTTTCTTAGAATTTGTCCATTTCTTCCAGGTTGTCCATTTTATTGGCATATAGTTGCTTGTAGTAATCTCTCATGATCCTTTGTATTTCTGCAGTGTCAGTTGTTACTTCTCCTTTTTCATTTCTAATTCTATCGATTTGAGTTTTCTCCCTTTTTTCTTGATGAGTCTGGCAATTGCTGGTTGTTGAGTGGAGTTGGGTCTTAGTGTTGAGATGGAGATCTCTGGGAGAGCTTTTGCTGTTTGATATTACGTGGAGCTGGGAGGTCTCTGGTGGACCAATGTCCTGAACTTGGCTCTCCCACCTCAGAGGCACAGGCCTGACATCCGGCTGGAGCACAAAGACCCTGTTAGCCACATGGCTCAGAAGAAAAGGGAGAAAAAAAGAAAGAAAGAAAGAATGAAAAAATAAAATTAAAAGTAATAAATGTATTAAAATAAAAAATATTAAAAATAAAAAATTGTAATTAAAAAATGAAAAAAGAAAGAAAGAAGAGAGTAACCAGACCAAAAAACAAATCCACCAATGATAATAAGTGCTAAAAACAATACTAAAAAACAAACAAACAAACAAAACGGACAGACAGAATCATAGGACAAAGGGTAAAAGCAAAGCTATACAGACAAAATCACACACAGAAGCATACACATACACATTCACAAAAAGATAAAAAGGAAAAAAAATATATCTATGTATTAAAAAAAAAGAGGAAGAGAGCAACCAAATCTATAAAGAAATCTACCAATGATAATAAACTCTAAATACTAAATTAAGATAAACATAAAACCAGAAACCGGTCAGTCGAATACAGAAAACCCCAAGTCTACAGTTGCTCACAAAGTCCACTGCCTCAATTTTGGGATGATTCGTTGTCTATTCAGGTATTCCACAGATGCAGGTACATCAAGTTGATTGTGGAGATTTAATCCGCTGCTCCTGAGGCTGCTGGAGAAATTTCCCTTTCTCTTCTTTGTTAGCACAGCTCCTGGGATTCAGCTTTGGATTTGGCCCCGCCTCTGCGTGTAGGTCGCCTGAGGGCGTCTGTTCCCGCCCAGGCAGAACGGGGTTAAAGGAGCAGCTGCTTCGGGGGGCTCTGGCTCACTCAGGCCTGGGGGGAGGGAGCGGTAAGGAGGAGGCGGGGCGAGCCTGCGGCGGCAGAGGCCGGCGTGACGTTGCAGCAGCCTGAGGCGCGCCGTGCGTTCTCCCGGGTAAGTTGTCCGTGGATCACGGGACCCTGGCAATGGCGGGCTGCACCGGCTCCCGGGAGGGGCGGTGTGGAGAGTGACCTGTGCTTGCACACAGGCTTCTTGGTGGCGGCAGCAGCAGCCTTAGCGTCTCATGCCCGTCTCTGGGGTCCGCGCTGATAACCGCGGCTCGCGCCCGTCTGTGGAGCTCGTTTAGGCGGTGCTCTGAATCCCCTCTCCTCGCGCACCAGGAAACAAAGAGGCAAGAAAAAGTCTCTTGCTTCTTCGGCAGCTGCAGACTTTTTCCCGGACTCCCTCCCGGCTAGCTGTGGCGCACTAACCCCTTCAGGCTGTGTTCACGCCGCGAACCCCAGTCCTCTCCCTGCGATCCGACCGAAGCCCGAGCCTCAGCTCCCAGCCCCGCCCGCCCCGGCGGCGGAGCAGACAAGCCTCTCGGGCTGGTGAGTCCTGCTCGGCGCCGAGCCTCTGTGCGGGAGTCTCTCCGCTTTGCCCTCCGCTCCCCTGTGGCTGCGCTCTCCTCCGTGGCTCCGAAGCTTCCCCCCTCCGCCACCCGCAGTCTCCGCCCGCGAAGGGGCTCCTAGTGTGTGGAAACCTTTCCTCCTTCACGGCTCCCTCCCACTGGGGCAGGTCCCGTCCCTGTTCTTTTGTCTCTGTTTTTTCTTTTGCCCTACCCAAGTACGTGGGGAGTTTCTTACCTTTTGGGAGGTCTGAGGTCTCTGCCAGCGTTCAGTAGGTGTTCTGTAGGAGTTGTTCCACAGGTACATGTATTTCTGATGTATCTGTGGGGAGGAAGGTGATCTCCGCGTCTTACTCCTCCGCCATCTTGAAGGTCTCAATCCGCTTTTCACTTTCTCAGGCCAAAACTGATGAAAGAAAACCTACACTTTCTCTTTAAGGTTTTTTTTTTTTTTAAGGTTCAGATTTCTCCTCTTTCTCTTCTGTGCCAACCCAATGCTTGTACTAAAGCACTCCCAAAGAACAGATTAAATCAAATATAAAGTAGGGAATCAGAGCATATTACTCTAGTTTTAAATTTTCATTTAAATATTTTAATCTGCTGTCATTTATTGAGTGTATACTGTATATTTGGCACTACTAAGTCATGAATTATCTTGTTTAGTCTTTTTTTTTTTTGGCTGCTTCATTGCTGCATGCAGACTTTCTCTAGTTGCAGCGAGTGGGGGCTACTCTTTGTTGTGGTGCGCAGGCTTCTCATTGTGGTGGCTTCTCTTGTTGTGGAGCACAGGCTCTGAGCGTGTGGGCTTCAGTAGTTGTGGCATGCAGGCTTCAGTAGTTGTGGCTTGAGAGCTCTAGAGCACAGGCTCGGTAGTTGTGGCACACAGGCTTAGTTGCTCCACAGCATGTGGGATTTTCCCGGACCAGGGATCAAACCCATGTCCCCTGCATTGGCAGGCGAATTCTTAACCACTCTGCCACCAGGGAAGCCCTTGTTTAGTCTTTAAAATAAACAAGCACTTGAGGTGGCATGGTTTTAAGCCATCCAGTTTGTGCCATTTTTGTTACGGCAGCCCCAGCAAACGAATACATGTGGCAAAAGGAACTTTGCAGACGTGATTATATTAAAGATCTTGAGATGGAGAGATTATCTTGAATTATCCGGTGAGTCCAATGTAGCCACAAGATGCTTACAAATGAAAGAGAGAAGTAAGAGGGTCAGAGTCAGAGAAGGAAATGTGATGACAGCAGTGGGCCAGAGTGAGGCAGCATGAGGAATACGGCCATTGCTGGCTTTGGAAACAGAAGGGACCAAAAGCCAAGGGATGCGGCAGCTCTGGAAGCTGGAAAAGGCAAGGAAATGGATTCTTCCCTAGACTCTCCGGAAAGAAGGCAGCTCTGCCGACACCTTGATTTTAGCCCAGAGAAACCCAACTTCAGACTTCTGTCCTCCAGAACCATAAGATAATACATTAGTGTTGTTTTAAGCCATCAAGTTTGTGGTAGTTTGTAATTGTAACTGTGGTAATTTGCAGCATTAGGAAATGAATACATGGGATTTTTTTTTTTTTAACTTACAAGAAGATATACCCTTACTAAACTTGAGAATTGCTGCTTGTAAGAGATGGAAGCTATTAAAATGTAGAGAAGGAATTTAAGATTTAAGTGTTAGAAGGGGTAATCTGGATTGGAGGATAAATCAGACAAGGTGAAGATTATAGGCAGAGAGATTAAAAGCGAAGTTATTGTAACCATTCAAGCAAGAGATGATGAGTACCTGAACTTGGGCAGTGCCAAGAAGAGTTGTAGGATAAGGGGTGTATTTGAGAGGTTTATAGGAAGAATCAACAATGCTTATTAAGGGATAGGAGAGGGTCTTGGGTGACATTCAAGTTTATGGCTAAGGGAACTGGGTGGACCGTGGTATCATTATTTATTTATTTACTTACTTATTCATTCATTCATTCATTCATTCATTCATTTATTTATGGCTGTGTTGGGTCTTCGTTTCTGTGCAAGGGCTCTCTCCAGCCGCGGCAAGCGGGGTCCACCCCTCATCGCGGTGCACGGGTCTCTCACTATCGCGGCCTCTCCCGTTGCGGAGCACGGGCTCCAGACGCGCAGGCTCAGTAGTTGTGGCTCACGGGCCTAGTTGCTCCGCGGCATGTGGGATCTTCCCAGACCAGGGCTCGAACCCGTGTCCCCTGCATTGGCAGGCAGATTCTCAACCACTGCGCCACCAGGGAAGCCCCGTAGTATCATTCTTCTTTTTTTTTTTAAAACAGTATCAAGAGATGAATTTACTGATGTTATTTATGGAAACAAAGTTTTACATGGGAGATGACTTTTCTGAGATATTAAATTAAATGTTTTTTATTTTAAAAATTGAGATATAATTGACTTACAACATCATATTAGTTCTAGGTGTACAACATATTGATTTTCTCTATGTATATATTACAAAATGATCACTACAATAAGTTTAGTTAACATACATCGCCGTCCACAGTTATAAATCTTTTTTCCTGTGATGAGCACTTAAGATCTACTCTTTTAGCATCTTTCAAAAATGCAATACACTATTGTTAACTATCATCACCATGCTGTGCATTACATCCCCAGGACTTACTTATCTTAGAACTGGAAGTTTTTTACCTCTTGATCCCCTCCATCCATTTTACCCACCTACCAGCCTCCACCTCTGACAACCACCAATCTGATCTCTGTATCTATGAATTTGAGTTTTCTTTTAGATTTCACATATAAGTGATATATACCATTCTTGTTTGGTATCTGAACTGAAAACAATCTGGAGCTCAGGAGGGAGATTTGAGCTGGAAATAACAGACTTGACATTAGTATAGATAAATGTTGAAGCCATGAGCGTGAATGGGATCTCTCAAAAAAAAAAACCCAAAATACAAATGGTATTGGAACTTGAGTCATCCACCTCACCTAGGTTACCTCCAAAATTGTTTTATACGAAAGGAAAATATTCACTCAAATTAACCATTTTATAGTGATGGAGCCATTTAATGGGAACAGTTACCAACAGATCTCAAAAACTAGGGATGGGCCAGGGCCCACGTGATCTGACTTTTGAAAATGGGGGTCACATGGGTCAGCCTCTGTATCACTATGTGAAATTATTGTCTCTATCTAATGCCTTAGCAAAGTGGGCTGTTATTATTATTATTTTTTTTAATTATTAGCACCTTTAATTATTATTTATTTATTTATTTATTTTTTTGGCTGTGTTGGGTCTTCGTTTCTGTGCGAGGGCTTTCTCTGGTTGTGGCAAGTGGGGGCCACTCTTCATCGCGGTGCGCGGGCCTCTCACTATCGTGGCCTCTCTTGTTGCGGAGCACAGGCTCCAGACGCGCAGGCTCAGTAGTTGTGGCTCACGGGCCTAGTTGCTCCGCGGCATGTGGGATCTTCCCAGACCAGGGCTCGAACCCGTGTCCCCTTCATTAGCAGGCAGATTCTCAACCACTGCGCCACCAGGGAAGCCCATGGGCTGTTATTATTTAAAACTTTTTTTTTTGAGAAGCAAGAGCCAATTGGAAATAGGTACAAATGTGAAGTACCAGCACATAGGGGAAAAACATCTTCAAACCTGCTGTATTTTGTGGGTAAGTCATTGCTCCCCAAATAGGTTACATGTGTTTGAAAGCAGAAATCGTGTCTTAAAAGCCTATGGACTTTAGGGACTTCCCTGGTGGCCCAGTGGTAAAGAATCCACCTTCCAATGCAGGGGACACAGGTTCGATCCCTGGTTGGGGAACTAAAATCCCACATACTGCAGGGCAACTAAGCCCGTGTGCCACAACTAGAGAGAAGCCCAAGCACCACAATGAAGAGCCCGCGTGCCTCAACGAATATCCTGAGTGCCGCAGCTAAGACTTACGGCAGCCAAAAAAAAAAAAAAAAAAAAAAAAAAAAAGCCTATCGATTTTCAAGCTGTTCTCCTATAGACTGTTTTGTAACATGGGCTCAGATGTTTCATTCACATATTACTGGGGAAATTTCCCAATTCTTGGAAGAATTTAACCAATCAATAGAGTTTTTGCAAGTTTTTCTTTTATATTTTTACTAAAACTTTTGTACCTGCTACCTTTGTGGGATAAAATGAGTGAAAAAGTAACACACACACATCCACACACACACAAAGCAAGAGACTCAGGAACACCTTATTATTCTTTATCTGAGGGCTTGTTTTGTTTTGGAAATAAGAGCTTATAGTTGTGATTTTTAATTCTTATAATAAACAGTCATGTATCCTGCTAATAAAGTTGCTCCCAGTTTGGAGGACGAAATTAAATCTATCCTTCAATGTATATTTTGCAGCACACTAATTCCGTGGGATTTTTGTCTCACAGTCAAATAAGTCTGGAGAATACTGGATTAAACAAAGTTAAACTGTTTTCTCAGAGTCTGTAAAATGAGAATGCATCCACATATCTCCAGGAAAGAATGGAGTTATAACATTTCTCAAAATTATTTGACCTCCACTTTTTCTCCACTCTGTCCCGTGGAACTAATGTTGCATGGGAGACATCTTTTGAAACATTGATGTTGAGCATCTCATGTTCACATTTGGGTCATGATTCCCAGGTGCTTTACTTCCTCAAACACTGTTCTGTGTCACCCAGAAAAAGCCGAGAGATTACTAAACAATTGACGTAATAGGGCAAAGACTGCTGATTTTCCCCCAGTATCCATTCTCACCCTCTCCCTTTGATAATAGAACTTCTGAATTTTAACTGTGAACAGAGCTGCCCAGAATACAGTCTGCCTTTCAAGCCCTCTTTGTGCTAGGAGAGAACATTGACTGCATTCTGGAGGAACTGATATGAGAAATTGCTATGTCATGCCCTCAAAAGAAAGGGGCATATTTTCAACTTCCTCCTCCCCTGTTTCCACTGGCTGGAGTACAGTTGTGATGGCAGGAGTCAGAGCAGCCATATTGGGATAGGAGATGAACACCTCAAGTTGAGGATGGCAGAAAAATATAATAGAAACAGCCTGGGACTCTTATGATTATGGAAACACTGTATCTGCCCTGGAGGACCTACCTAGTGTTTTACATGAAAGAGAAACTTTAATCTGGTTCAGGCTGTTTTTTATTGTGGGAGTCTTTGTTATAGCAACTAAATTTATATCCTAACTAACCACTGAGTAAATGGATCAGGAGGAAAAAGGAACATGCAGAGAGTGTGACAACCCTGGGTGCTGAACACACTTGGAACAGTTCTAGTTTGCTGGTTAAGGAGCTGTATGGGATGCTTTTCTTTTCTGATTATGCACGCTTCTCTCTTATTGCCAAAACTTCCCCGTAAACAGTACGCATATTAGCTGTGACTTTTCTTTCTCCTGAGGCTGTTGTTAAGTCTATTGAAAGAATTCACTTACATTCACTTAAGTTTCTTTTACAGCTCCTTTCTTCAGAGTTCAAGGTGGATAATTTGACATACTGCTTTTTGGGGTTATTTGGGGCAGCAAATGAATTCTTTTCTCAGACCAATTTTCAGAAGAAATAAAGAACAGTTAAGAAGTGTGAAAAACCTGAATTGTCATTCCCATTTTCATATCACCTGTGGCAGAAGTTCAATTAAGCGAGCATCTATTGAAAAGCTATTATATACCCAGCTTCATGCTAGAAGCTGTGGAAGACAAAGGCCCCACGATCAGACTACAGACTGGTGTTCCTGCCCTGCCTTCATGGGGCTTTTTTTTTTTTTTTTTTTTTTACACAGATGTGCTATATATGGCTCCCCTTCCCATGTACAATGTTTCCAACATGGGACTTAATCAGTCAACAAGTACTGGACACCTATTGTGTACCTAGTGTTGTGTAGGTATTATGGATGTTATGAGATACAGAAAACATGATCCTTTAAGCCTAATGAAAAGATCACATGTAACAATTAGCAAACAATATAATACAGTATTTAATTAATTGGTCCTGATATGATGGCTGTGGGCATCCACATGGTCCTTGTCTGCCCAATGTATGACAGATTTCTAATAATCTCCCTGGCTAAAATTTCTGTAGTTCTCTGTCAAAGAATTAATTTCCTTATAGAGGAAAGAGTCAGGAAGAGTTAGGTGTGAGAGAAGATTGTGACGTGAGATGGAAAGTGTTTCCCCTACTCTTTACCCGCCACAGCTCCTGTTTTGATACAACCCATTTGTCATTTTCATTGTTTCCTGCGTTTGTAAAAGGACTTGTGGTGTCAGAACTTGTTCGGATCGGATCGTCAGAAAAGAGAAGAAGCCAACCGGCTTTGATGGAGATAGATAAGCCCTTTTAATAAACAACTTGCTTGTGCCTGCTGGTGGTGTCTTTGTGATTTACTGAGATGTCTGCTCCAGTGCAAGACCCACATTTTCTAGATGAGGGAAGCTCATTTAGTATTGACTGCATCACCTGGAGGCAGAAATAATCACAGATTCCTGCTTCATAGTCATTTATATCTCCCAGTCATCTCTAGTCACCAGGCATCCCGCAGATTTAAGGCAATTTTCCTTGGATTCTCATTTTTCACAAGATCGCTACAGATGTGTGGAGTTCCAGGATTCCAGGAAAGAAATGATGCAGCAGAATTTTAGATACAGAATTGTGATTGTTTTGAGGTTAAAGTTGACTCTTTTGTATGTCAAGAATGTACGCTGTGACTTTTCTCTCTTGGCTGCTGTCAAAGAAAAAATTATTTTGATTCTTGTGAAAACGGTAAGGCAGACTTTATTTAGGACTGTCGCCATTGGTGTAGGGACTACCGCAACGGGGTTTTGCAGTCGGGGAGAGAGATTGGGCTCAGGTCCAGATATAACAAGGAAAAGTGGGTCTTTAGAGACGGGAACTGTAGGTGGGAGTAAGGGAAGGGGCTGGTGGATGGAAAATTGCTAAGGGGTGGAGTAATTCTTTGCTAAACTGACCTAACAGGATTCTTACTGAAGGCAGGCCAGATGGTAGAGGGTGAGGAAGCTGATCAGATGTTGAGGTGATTAGACAGTGAGGGTGGGGGGATTCTGGCTGAACCGAGGCTTCTGAGGACAATGCTCAAGGATGGGGCCTGTCTGGAGTTTGATCAAGCAGTAGAATGCTGGGGACCAAGTAAGAAGAAATAAGCATAGCGTGACTGGAGTCAGCGGTTTTATGAAAGGAAATGTGGAAAGAAAAGGCCTCTGAACATCCACTCTATGTCAGGCATGGACTTCTCTCCCATTTACCTCATTTAATCCTCACACGAAGTAGATCGAGTAATTTTTTTTAATACATTTATTTATTTATTTTTGGCTACGTAGGGTCTTCGTTGCTGCACGCAGGCTTTCTCTAGTTGTGGCGAGCGGGGGCTACTCTTTGTTGCGGTGCATGGGCTTCTCACTGCGGTGGCTTCTCTTGTTGTGGAGCACAGGCTCTAGGTGCGTGGGCTCAGTAGTTGTGATGCACGGGCTTAGTTGCTCCGCGGCATGTGGGATCTTCCTGGACCAGGGCTCGAACCCGTGTCCCCCTGCATTGGCAGGTGGATTCTTAACCACTGCACCACCAGGGAAGTCCCAGATCGAGTGATTTTATGGTGTCAACTGAAGAATGATGCAGAAAGTGACAAGTAAGAAAATACCTTATTTGGGGTCTTAAGAATTGCAATTTGGGAGGCAAGGAAAGTGTGTTCTGGGGGAGAGAAAGAATCAGGGGCTTTTAAAGAGAAAAAGCCAAGAGGCTGTTAAAAGTTTCTTGCGAGAACTGTGGTTGACTCTGAGGTGAGTGAGGAAATATTTGTCCTTAAGGAATCACGAGTTGTTTTAGGGTAGGGGTCCAATAAGTAGATAGGCTCTCACGGGTTATTTTAGGGTAAGGGTCCGAGTTTCTGGCAGATGTTCTGGATGCCTCCATTAGGACAATAAGCGGTCCAAAAGTCAGATTCCACCCAGGCTAAGTGCATAAGTCACCTTCCTCGATGGCCTCTTGGCTCCATTTTAGAGAGCTCTCTTAGCAATACTGATTCCATTTTGAGTTTCCTTCCACAATGGAAAAGGAAATTGAGATTTAGGGAGATTAAGTATCTTGCCCAGCTGACAGAGGTGGGGTTCAAACCCTTGTCTATCTGTATCCTGGATAATGAGCAAATCAGAGATGGCCTATTTGGGCTGAAAAAATGGGGGGGGGGCACTTTCCTTAATGTCCTGTATTATTTAAGATCTCTTGAGACCTTCTCAAACAATAGGTTTGAGAGCTGTACAGGGAGAACTCATATAATGACGGAAATAGAATTTTTCTGACAATCTGAAGGGATGGTGGGTCACATCAAATTATTTTGGATTTAGCGGGGGAAAGGTGACATTTATTGCACACTGATGTTATAGATTACAATTCATGTATCACACGTGTAAAGTGACCCAACTGTGGTCATTATGAGTATTAACACAGTGTCGGCGCCATCATCAGGGAATAGCTGATCTTCACCTTGTCAACTCTAGATGTCACTCTAAGATCGTGAGTTAGATGTATCCAAATCACGGCAGAGGCCCTGGCTTCTCTGCATTCTTTTTAGCTGACTCATGGTGCAATTCTGTTTCAATCACAGCTATTTGAGGCAGGGACTGATGCAGAGGAAAATACCTGTTAACACAGCGGTTCCAGTCACCGCTAAGAGTAAGATCAGGAAGCTGAGAGTTTTCATGGAGACGCACGTACCTGAGCTATTGCCCTGACTCCCACCAGGCAAGGTCAGCAGAACACAAAACAGTTAGGGCTTTAGGACCTGCAACAAGCTTTAACAGGGCAGGGCTTTTGTCCTGCAGACAAAAATTCTCTAAGAAAAAAATTCCTCTGAGAAAAAAACATTCCTGTAATTATCACCGATGGTGTGATATATTTGCTTAACTTCATGGTAGGTACATTCTGTGTTTTATCCCGGTGGAAATGCAGATACATGATAATGATGGAGATGAATAAAGATCCCTGAGATTCCTGGTTTCAGGGAATCAGTTCTTTGCCTCCGGTTCTATTTTCAGGCACTTGCCTCGGCAAAGGTTGCTTCCTGCCGCAGTAGCCAAAAGCAGACAGTTGGAGAGAGCATGAAAGCCCAAGTGTAGGAGGGAAAGGGGACTGTTCGGCTTCCTCCTTCCCTCTATTCTTTACAGCATGTAAGTATTCTCAGTATGGCAGGCAAAGGGTGCCTCTTCCTTATTCGCTGTGCGCTATGGTGGTTTCAAATCCTCTCTTCTACTTTTTTTTTGCGCTGAATGTTTGGTTTGAGAAGAACTGCAGCAGACTGCAAAAAATTTTGTTCTTTTGATTCACAAATGGGATGTTTTGAAGTTAGCATTGTGAATGTGTTCAAACAGTTTGCAAATTAGGACCTCGATGACGGAATAGCTGAAAACAGTCTGGTAGCACCATTCTGCCTGGGATTTAGCTTAGAGTATAGAGCACACTAGTGGCTATAGGACCAGACTGGACAGCACTGGGGTGGACCTAGGGGAATGGGGAGCTGTGAAGGAAGACAAGGAATTTCTGTGAATTCTGGAGCAGTTCAATCCCCCACAGCTTCAAAGATCACTAACAACTTCCTACTAACTAGATTTGCTGGAAAGTCTTACTTCTGAGACTTGAAATCATCTGTACCACACAACTCGTTTACGTGAACGTAACTATGTTATTCATCTGTCTTCACTACCATAACTTTCCTTGTCTCCTGTCTTCCTTAATGGAACCTCTATTCTGGAAACTCTTGCCCCATAAGATGAAAGTTGCAAATAACTTTCCTGTAGGAATTTCGTGAAAAACCCATTTAAACGAACAGCAGACTGTTGGATTTTTCAATAGATAGCATCAAATTGGCATTAATTCTACAAGTCTCTTCAAAACCCTCACCTTTCAGTGTCCACCAATCCTAAACTATTGTATCATGATTCCTACCTAGTCCTAACAAGACCCAGCATGGAAAGACCTACCTTAAATCAAATGCCAAATATCTTAGAGATTCTAACATGGCTCCAACCCCACTGAAATTAAACAGCGTTCTTTTGTCACAAATGAACTCAGCTTTGACTCATCAACAGAGTGTTTTGGTGGTGTTTTCTTGATGCCAGTAATGACTTTGATCTCTCAAATGCTCGGATTATTCCTACCTAGAAGGCATCTTGTTTTCAAGACTCCCCATGAACATCTTTACACAGATGACTATGAAATTATACTTTCAGCAAGATGTGTTTCTACTTTCTGCCTACAACAAAAGGTTTCCTCCTGAATATTTCTTTGTCATCACAAATTCAACAGGTTCCCGACTCCCCTGCCTTCTTCCCCACTTCCCTGGTGGTGCAGTGGATAAGAATCCTCTTGCCAATGCAGGGGACACGGGTTTGAGCCCTGGTCTGGGAAGATCCCACATGCCACCGAGCAACTAAGCCCGTGCGCCACAACTACTGAAGCAAGTGTGCCTAGAGCCCGTGCTCCGCAACAAGAGAAGCCACCACAATGAGAAACCCACACACTGCAACGAAGAGTAACTCCCGTTCGCCGCAACTAGAGAAAGCCTGTGCACAGCAGTGAAGACCCAATGCAGCCAAAAATAAATAAAATTAAATCTTTAAAAATAAACAAACAAACAAAACAGCACTACGTGACCATCGAATTTGAAAGCTTTTTTATTATCTTTGATGCATTCCTTTCCTTTATTGTCTATAAACAGTCACCAATTCTGTTAATTTACTAACAAGATATTTGTATTGTTCCCCTTTGTATTTCTGCTCCTGTCCACCCAGTCTCAGCTTTTATTTTATGGTCTTTGTTTACCATCTTTTACTTTTTCTTTTTTTGGCTGTGCCACATGGCATGCGGGATCTTAGTTCCCTGACCAGGGATTGAACCCGTGCTCCCTGCAGTGGAAGCTCGGAGTCCTAACCACTGGACAACCAGGGAATTCCCTTAACATCTTTTTTTCTGTTAAGCTCCCATAACTACCCTCCCCCTTCCCAACACACACACACACACGCACACAAACACCAAATTTATTGTGTACACTGCTTTGAGGTTTCATTGGAATTTATGAATCTTCTTCCCCAGAAAAATGTAACTGTGCATATATACACAAAATTTTGAGTATAATATCAGGAGGTTCACAGAACCCCTGAAAGCCAAATTATTATCCTAACTGTTGCCTCTGTGTCTAATATCACCCTTCTCGCTCCAATCAGGCAGCTCCTACATTAACCATCTTTTCTTTAACATCTTTATTGGAATATAATTGTTTTACAATGGTGTGTTAGTTTCTGCTTTATAACAAAGTGAGTCAGCTATACATATACATATATCCTCATATCTCCTCCCTCTTGCGTCTCCCTCACATCCTCCCTATCCCACCCCTCTAGGTGGTCACAAAGCACCGAGCTGATCTCCCTGGGCAATGCAGTTGCTTCCCACTAGCTATCTATTTTACATTTGGTAGTGTATATATGTCCATGCCACTCTCTCACTTCATCTCAGCTTACCCTTCCCCCTCCCCGTATCCGCAAGTCCATTCTCTATGTCTGCGTCTTTATTCCTGTCCTGTCCTTAGGTTGTTCAGAACCTTTTTTTTTTAGATTCCATATATATGTGTTAGCATACAGTATTTCTTTTTCTCTTTCTGACTTACTTCACTCTGTATGACAGACTCTAGGTCCATCCACCTCACTACAAATAACTCAGTTTTGTTTCTTTTTATGGCTGAGTAATATTCCATTGTATATATGTGCCACGTCTTCTTTATCCATTCATCTGTTGATCAACACTTAGGTTGCTTCCATGTCCTGGCTATTGTAAACAGAGCTACAGTGAACATTGTAGTACATGACTCTTCTTTTTTTTTTTTTAAATGATATTCTTGTCTGCTTACATTCTTTTTATGTATGTATGTATGTATGTATGGCTGTGTTGGGTCTTCATTTCTGTGCGAGGGCTTTCTCTAGTTGTGGCAAACGGGGGCCACTCTTCATCGCGGTGCGCGGGCCTCTCACTATCGCGGCCTCTTGTTGCCGCGCACAGGCTCCAGACGCGCAGGCTCAGTAATTGTGGCTCACGGGCCAAGTTGCTCCGCGGCATGTGGGATCTTCCCAGACCAGGGCTCAAACCCACGTCCCCTGCATTGGCAGGCAGATTCTCAACCACTGCGCCACCAGGGAAGCCCGACTCTTCTTGAATTACAGTTTTCTCAGGGTATGTGCCCAGTAGTGGGATTGCTGGGTCATATGGTAGTTCTATTTATAGTTTTTTAAGGAACCTCCATACTGTTCTCCATAGTGGCTGTATCAATTTACACTCCCACCAACAGTGCAAGAGGGTTCCCTTTTCACCACACCATCTCCAGCATTTATTGTTTGTAGGTTTTTTGATGATGGCCATTCTGACCAGTGTGAGTTGATACCTCATTGTAGTTTTGATTTGCGTTTCTCTAATGATTAGTGATGTTGAGCATCCTTTCATGTGTTTGTTGCAATCTGTATATCTTCTTTGGAGAAATGTCTATTTAGGTCTTCTGCCCATTTTTGGATTGGGTTTTTTTGATATTGAGCTGCATGAGCTGCTTGTAAACTTTGGAGATTAATCCTTTGTCAGTTGCTTCATTTACAAATATTTTCTCCCATTCTGAGGGTTGTCTTTTCATCTTGTTTCTGGTTTCCTTTGCTGTGCAAAAACTTTTAAGTTTCATTAGGTCCCATTTGTTTATTTTTGTTTTTATTTCCATTTCTCTAGGAGGTGGGTCAAAAAGGATCTTGCTGTGATTTATGTCATGGAGTGTTCTGCCTATGTTTTCTTCTAAGAGTTTGATAGTGTCTGGCCTTCATTTAGGTCTTTAATCCATTTTGAGTTTATTTTTGTGTATGGTGTTAGCTAGTGTTTTAATTTCATTCTTTACATGTAGCTGTCCAGTTTTCCCAGCACCACTTATTGCAGAGGCTGTGTTTTCTCCATTGTATATTCTTGCCTCCTTGATCAAAAATAAGGTGACCATATGTATGTGTGTTTATCTCTGGGCTTTCTATCCTGTTCTATTGATCTATATTTCTGTTTTTGTGCCTGTACCATATGGTCTTGATTATTCTTAACTTTGTAGTACAGTCTAAAGTCCGGGAGCCTGATTCCTCCAGCTCCGTTTTTCTTTCTCAAGATTGTTTTGGCTATTCGGGGTCTTTTGTGTTTCCATACAAATTGTGAAATTTTTGGTTCTAGTTCTGTGAAAAATGCCCATTGGTAGTTTGATAGGGAATGCATTGAATCTGCAGATTGCTTTGGGTAGTGTAGTCATTTTCACAATGTTGATTCTTCCAATCCAAGAACATGGTATATCTCTCCATCTGTTTGTATCATCTTTAATTTCTTTCATCAGTGTCTTATAGTTTTCTGCATACAGGTCTTTTGTCTCCTTAGGTAGGTTTATTCCTAGGTGTTTTATTCTTTTTGTTGCAGTGATAAATGGGAGTGTTTCCTTAACTTCTCTTTCAGATTTGTCATCATTAGTGTATAGGAATGCCAGAGATTTCTGTGCATTCATTTTGTATCCTGCTACTTTACCAAATTCATTGATTAGCTCTAGTAGTTTTCTGGTATTATCTTTAGGATTCTCTATGTATAGTATCATGTCATCTGCAAACAGTGACAGCTTTACTTCTTCTTTTACGATTTGGATTCCTTTTATTTCTTTTTCTTCTCTGATTGCTGTGACTAAAACTTCCAAAACTATGTTGAATAATAGTGGTGAGAGTGGGCAACCTGTCTTGTTCCTGATCTTAGAGGAAATGGTTCCAGTTTTTCACCATTGAGAACGATATTGGCTGTGGGTTTGTCATATATGGCCTTTATTATGTTGAGGTAAGTTCTGTCTATGCCTACTTTCTGGAGGGTTTTTATCATAAATGGGTGTTGAATTTTGTCGAAAGCTTTTTCTGCATCTATTAAGATGATCATATGGTTTTTCTCCTTCAATTTGTTAATATAGTTTATCACATTGAATGATTTGCATATATTGAAGAATCCTTGCATTCCTGGGATAAACCCCACTTGATCATGGTGTATGATCCTTATAATGTGCCATTGGATTCTGTTTGCTAGTATTTTGTTGAGGATTTTTGCATCTATGTTCATCAGTGATATTGGACTGTAGTTTTCTTTCTTTGTGATATCTGGTTTTGGTATCAGGGTGATGGTGGCCTCGTAGCATGAGTTTCGGAGTGTTCCTCCCTCTGCTATATTTTGGAAGAGTTTGAGGAGGATAGGTGTTAGCTCTTCTCTAAATGTTTGATAGAATTCGCCTGTGAAGCCATCTGGTCCTGGGCTTTTGTTTGTTGGAAGATTTTTAATCACGGTTTCAATTTCAGTGTTTGTGGTTGGTCTGTTTATATTTTCTATTTCTTCCTGGTTCAGTCTCAGAAGGTTGTGCTTTTCTAAGAATGTGTCCATTTCTTCCAGGTTGTCCATTTTATTGGCATATAGTTGCTTGTAGTAATCTCTCGTGATCCTTTGTATTTCTACAGTGTCAGTTGTTACTTCTCCTTTTGCATTTCTAATTCTGTTGATTTGAGTCTTCTCCCTTTTTTTCTTGATGAGTCTGGCTAATGGTTTATCAGTTTTGTTTATCTTGTCAAAGAACCAGCTTTTAGGTTTATTGATCTTTACTATTGTTTCCTTCATTTCTTTTTCATTTATTTCCGATCTGATCTTTATGATTTCTTTCCTTCTGCTAACTTTGGGGTTTTTTTTGTTCTTCTTTCTCTATTTGCTTTAGGTGTAAGGTTAGGTTGTTTATTAGAGATGTTTCTTGTTTCTTGAGGTAGGATTGTATTGCTGTAAACTTCCCTTTCAGAACTGCTTTTGCTGCATCCATAGGTTTTGGGTCATCGTGTTTTCATTGTCATTTGTTTCTAGGTACTTTTTGATTTCCTCTTTGATTTCTTTAGTGGTCTCTTGGTTAGTTAGTAGTGTATTGCTTAGTCTCCATGTATTTGTATTTTTTCAGATTTCTTCCTGTAATTGATATCTAGTCTCATAGTGTTGTGGTCAGAAAAGATACTTGATATGATTTCAATATTCTTAAAATTACCAAGGCTTGATTTGAGACCCAAGATATGATCTATCCTGAAGAATGTTCCATGAGCACGTGAGAAGAAAGTGTATTCTGTTGTCACATTTACCTTTAAATAATGTCACTCCCTATAAATGACTGTTGTTAAATGACAAAAATTCAATCGAGTAAATTTTAAAGATCTAGTTGGCCTTATTAAATTATTCATGAGTCATGCAGCATTGCATCTAGCAAGTGGCAGGGAGCTCCCAGGAGCTATACAAAATGGAAGGTTTTATAGGCAGAGAGTAGATTACCTCACCTTCCTTTGGGGAATGTGACAGATGACCTCATTGGTGCTGATGAGAAAATTCCACTGACTGGTTAAGACTGCATTTCCGGGGGAAATTGAAAGTGCAACTAGATTAGGGATTAAATTTCGGTTTGGTGATGTGGGTTTAGTCAAGTGACTCCATTTTGGACCTCTTGTCTCTTTTTCAACACTGGTAATGGTTTCTTATAAATTCAGAATAAAATCTGAGGCTCAGGTGGGCATTCCAAATGTCTTTCTCAATCCTGTCAATGGGACTGAAACTATCCTTTCAGTTTTACACTCTTAAATACAGAAGTAAAATAAACCAAACAAAATTAATGGACACATATTAATTGAGCACTTATTATATACAAGGGAGCTCTGTACTGGGTACACTGCTGTCAGCAACTCTCTCACTTAAGCCCCCCACCCTTGCTCTGGCACATCTGTCTCATGGTTGTCTGCAGGACACAAAGGAACTGTGTGGGCTATGGAATTAGGCAGACTTGGGTTTGGAATGAAGAGTAACAGAATATAACACCCCAAAACATGTCTCTTTGGTATAAGGATGATTTTGAGCTGATTATTCTGAGAAACATCAGACATAGGAGAAGCTCTGAAAACAGAATAGAAGTTACTCTTTTGTAAGGGAAATTTACATTAATAAACAGAATCTCCATTTGCAAGGGAATTTCCCTCTCTGTACCAGGAAGAGAAGGATGGCTAGATCACAAGAGAATCTTACAATGGAGATGGCAGACTTAAATCAGCATAACAAACCTTACCCTTGTTTACCATCTTTTTCTGCTAAGCTCCCACAACTGGCCCCTCTGCCTGCCCAACACACACACACACACACACTTTTCTTTTGTCTTCAGTTGAAGATGGTATTTAAGCCAGAGTTCTAAGCCACCTCTTTGAGTTACTCATTTATCCTGGGTATCTTTCATGTATACCTGAGGTATACATATTAATAAACTTCTGTTTGTTTTTCTCTTGTTAATCTGTCTTTTATTATAAGGGTCTCAGCCAAGAAACTTAGAAGAGTAGAGAGACAATTATTTTTTCTCCCCTACAGAAACACCAATCTGTATTCTATCAATCTGACCTCTGAGTCTCACTTTTTCTCCTGGAAAATGGAGATAATAGTAACTATTCACAGGCTTGAGATGAAAATTCCATAGGACAACCCAAAGTGCCTAGAAGAAAGCCTGGCACCTAGGAGCTACTCTACATGCCCTAGCTTTTTTCCAAGCTCAATATATTGATATAATCTGAATGCTTTCTGATCTAACAAATAATTGCTACAGTTTTCCACCAGGTGAACCCCACAGTAGAGGATACTTCTCTCACAATTGGCCTGCACAAACCAGAAAATTGCTGAATGACTAAAAGATCAGTTAGTATCTATGAGCTTATCAGTGAACCCATTATCGAGCCATCTGCCAGGGTGAGGGGTGAGCAGTGAACCCACGAATGAGCTTCCCACCCTTTCAACCAGTGACCTCTTCCAAGTTTGAGCACAGAGTAACCTTGGATCATTTGACAGAAGGGCTCAGGGCAAAGCCTATGAGCTCAGAAAGGACTGGCTGAAAATCTTAACATGTAACCAGGAGTAGCCTCATTACTTAGTGCAGATTTCTCAGTGATAAAAGCATGTTGATGTATTTATTCATACTTGCTGATTTAATTAAGGGGGTGGAGTTTTATTTTCCCCATCAGTGGAGCACGAGTCATGAGTAATGAGAAAATTATGTATTTTAATTTACATTTTTTTACCTATGAGTTTATAACTCATGAAAGAGAAACACAGCTTTAATAAACCCCAGAACTGTGCTAAGTGCTATACTACGCATTGGGGGAGACTTGCGGAGGGACTCAGAAAGGGGTGTTTTAGGAAAAATAAAAATAGTGGTCGTTGACCTAAACTGACTTATAATCTTACCGGGGAGACAGAATTTATTTCTGAACTAATTAGACCACAATTATATTCTAAACCAAAGAATCTTAGAGCTGACTTTCAATATAATTGGCTTTCTATTATTTTATGGAATTGAGAGCATTATTATGAGATGGGGTTCATAGGCTTCACTAGACTGTCCCCCACCCCTGCCTAAGGAAAAGAGAGAGAAAAAAAACAAGGGTTAGTATTGGGTCATGACTTAAGTGTTCATTCTAATATGGGTTCAGGTGGGTTGGTCTTTTGGGGAATGCTCACCCTCTCCTCCTTTCGAATCTAGAGCCTAAAGATATTGAAGTCAGTTTCCCTGGGTCTACTAGGCTGAGACCGAAACATAGCAGAGCTTCCTTCCAAAAATAGCAACATTTAATGGGAAACACTGCTCCCCTCTTCCTCCTCCCGAACCTGAATGCAGTTGATTCAATCTTAGCCCCTTTCGGCTTTGAGTGTAAAGCTGCTGTGAAGGATGTACTGCAGCTTGAGCTGTACCCTCCCAGGCTGAGTGAGATGAAACAGTTGCTCAGAAGTAACAGCTGAGACTGGGGACCACTCTCTCCTCCCTGCAGGGAGGAAACAGGAAAGGAAAGAATGGGAAAATGATTCTGGCAACAGCCAAGGATTCCTGAGTTTGAAGGCCTGCCTCCCACTTCTGCCCCTGTCTCCTCCTCCATGCTCAGGAAAAAAAAAAAAAAAAAAAAAAAAAGAAAGCTCTAGCTGTCTCTAATCACTGCAGAATTGGTAGCAGACTTCCTCCTGCCAGCAGGAGAATGCATTTTCTTTTCCATCACAACCTTCAGATAACCTGGTTCGTGCCCTACAATAGTGCCATCTTGTCCAGTGACAAATAGATTTCAATTGTCATTTACCTGAGCTGCATTTTAAAATGAAATTCAAGGGACTGTAGGCAGAAGCCCCTCCTGTCTTCCCAGAGAGAGGCTGCGGTGAATGCTGGGTGTTCTGCATTTGTGTCTCCCTTCCCGGGTAGTTTTGCATCTTTAGCTCAGGACGGTGCTCCTATCCATGGGCAGGGGTGTCTATTTTGGCCGGGATAAAGTAAGTGGTGTTTGGGACTAGGGTATCTGAAGGCTGAGGGCAGAGGCAGTACGTGGGCTGCTCCGGCTGCTAACTGTCAACACACTTAACCCCTGAGATGTCTCACAATATTCAAAAACAGTGTTTCCACATGCTGTGACAGTCCTGGGTATCACTGTGTCTTGAGGGTTGGTGAAGTCCAAATCCCCTTCTAACTCACCTCTAAAGGGTTCAACATCCCAAAGGCAGAGCTGGGGTCAACTCTACCCACGTTCAGAGGGAGATATTAGCCAAACTGTGGTAACCACTTTCTTCCCGCAGCTTAAGGAAGTACATCTGGTCAGTGTGGGGAATTCATATTCCTGTATATATGTACCTTGGAGAGGGGCGTTGCCTTTTTTTGAGCTTTAAAGTGCCAGCTGCTTTTAAATTTATCTTGTTGAATGAGTACTACATGTTGAGTCTGACCATTGTACAAAAGCTAAAATCTCATATTTATACCTTTCCCCACTTGCCTCCTAAGCTTTAGTTCAGATCCCAGCTCTTTCACTCATTAGCTGGTTAACTTGTTACATCACTTAACTGCTCTGAATCTTCATTTTCTCTATGTAAAAACAAGGACAACAGTCCCTCTCTTATCAGGGTTTTGGGATGTGAAAGGAAAAGATGTATCTGGAAACACCCACCAGCAACCAGTATCTAGAAGGCACTCAGATGTTAGTCCTTCTCGTACCTACCAGTCTAAAGCCACATCATAAATCCACGATAATTTGGGAGAGATGGAAAAGAAAATTATTGCGCCAGACCATATTCCTGATTCAGGAGACACTAGAAAACAAACAAACAAACACACAAACACCTTAGTTCCAAAGACAATAAACTGGAGAAATTTGACTTTTGGTATCTGTTACTTTTACTGTCACAATTTAATTATATTTAGTGTGAATAAAGTTTTACAATGTGTGTTATAATAACCATTACTGCTCCTGTGAAGTTGTAGATAATCAGATGTGTGGCAGTCTATATTGTCTCCAAGTTAAAATAGATCATGCCTTTGGTAAGCTGTTCAACTTGTGTGTCTATGTAACATTGTACCCGCCAGGATCTCAATATCTTTGCCTCCTTTTTGGTACATTTCTCTCAAGATGTAATTGGTAGTAACCTAATACACAGCAGCTGACATGAATCCACCTATATTTTCTTCTTATTTATTTATTTATTTATTTTTTGAGGCTGCGCTGATCTTTGTTGCAGCATGTGGGATCTTTTTTTAGTTGTGGCGTGCTTACTTTTAATTTTGGCATGCATGCGGGATCTAGTTCCCCGACCAGGGATCGAACCCGGGCCCCCTGCACTGGGAGCAAGGAGTCTTACCCACTGGACCACCAGGGAAGTCCCCCACCTATATTTTCTTTTCAACCCAGTTTAGAAGGAGAACAGACATTGTCCTGATTTGTTCCATTTCTCCATTAAGATCATAAACTGAGTGATTAAACTTCTCAACATCTGATTAATGACAAAGACAAAACCCAAATCTAGTTTTTCCTGATGAGCTGAGCCGTCTATTTCTTTAATTACAATTTACAGAGGGAATCAATAATCTTTCCTCAACAGACTTGGAAAAACATGCTGAAACATACTGTATTCTTAGTACCACCTTGGTATGTGAACTCGGTGGAGGAGGACATCAATAGCCTTTGAATAGTTTTGGTCCAAGAGAGAAGTCTATCAGGTTATTTAAGAATAGCAAGCCCCCTGCTTTGGGCTTTGCCATGGTGTGATTTGACCATAAGGGGGCAGGATCCTCCACATAGTAAATCTAGGTTGAAAAGGAGGCATTGACAGCGTTTGTGTGAGTATCATACATACGTGCAAACATACTAAGCCCTCTCATTCTTTTGCCTCTTATTCTAAGGATACTCTAGCCACTTGTAGACTGAATCCCCTGAAGACAGATGCTCCAATAAAGTAAAAGTTTGTGGGACCCTCATCTTTTCCCTTTCTACCTAAGTTTTGCTTCCACCATAAAGGAGTAAGTGGGAGAGGAATGTATGTGAGAGCCTTCTGCAACGGGCTGGAACTTTCAGCTCTTCTGTGATGACTGTTCCACAGCTAACTTAGGAGCCAGCTGGAACAGGGACATATTAATATCTTTGTTTCCTTTTCTGAGGGTATCTCTCAGGGTGTAATATGCAGTAAAGTCATATATAGCAGCCTACGCGGGGCTATCGTAGAGACGTGCTATTTTAAATTGCTTGATGGGGCTTGTCATCTTTGTTAGAGCTGCTATATAACAAGTTTAAAGAGGGGAGGAAAGGCACTTAATTGGTGCTGTGCTCTATATATCCTTATGTAACAGCAGCCTCTTGAAAAAGGGGAAATCTTATATAAAGAATGTAGGAAGACTGATCAAGTGAAGATCAAGGCCAGTCCTCCAAATGCACACAAGTTGTGCTAGAACTACAGCTAACATGGCAGTGATGTTATGAACAAGGACCTCTTTCTAGAAGCTTTGTGTGTCTTAACAATCTTTTTAAAAAATCTTTTTACATAAAGTTCCTTCTTTTAATTGAAGTATAGTTGACTTATAATATTGTGTTAGTTTCAGATGTACAGAAAAGTGAGTTGGTTATGCATATATATGTATACATCTGTATTATTTTTTTATTCTATTCCATTATAGGTTATTACAAGATACTGAATACAGTTCCCTGTGCTTCACAGTCAATCCTCGTTGTTCTTATAATCTTGACATAATCTTCACATTCTTTAAACAAGCAAAGTTTTTGCTATAAAAAGGTTAAACAAACCCTCACAAAACAGCAATGTAGGAGAAGAAAATCTTCCCAAAGTGTGAAAAAAATCAATAAGGCAACCCATTTGCATTCAGGGCTTAAGCTTGAAAATTCTGTCAAAGCACAATGCTGTGCATATCTGAAAGCGGCTCTGATCTAAGCTGTAGAAATTACTTGTTCCCCAATTAAGACTTTGCCCGTAATTAATTGTTTAAAGTCTGCAGCCTTGTCTAAGGAAACCAGAGTTTATGCCGTTCCTTATGCACATCTTAATCTGTAGACATTAGGAGCTCAGGGCGTAGCCAAGGCTGAGCAGCTCACGGGTGGCCCTACTGTTGTTGGCTGCAAGGGCTGTCACCTCTGGGCTGGGGCTCAGCCTTGACATTGGGACAGCATCCCCCCCCCCGCCCCCCACCGCAAACACCGGAGCTCACTGCAGTGGAGACTGCAGCACGAGGGCTGCACGCCCTGTTAAAGGCACAGCCCCGAATTCCCACCAGCCAGGCTCTATTGTTGGCTGCGTCTGGAAGAATCCAGCACCATCAGACAGGGGTTCCAGTGGGGCGCAGCCTCCAGGGCCACAGTCTATGTGGGACAGAAAGGTCATGGTTTTAGGTTACATTTCTTCTTAGATTTCTTAGATATGCCCTGATTGCTCTAATAAAAACCCAGTTTCATTTACAAGGGGAAAGGCTTCCTGCATTTCCCCCTGTGTATATCAAGCTCATTTTAACCTTTCCAGGAACTTTGGGCTGGATATGCAGTGCCGGTGACCAGCAGGTCCCAGAGGATAAGATCCCCGCATTCTTTGATAACGTGTCTCCTGAGGGAGGAGAGGCCTGGGGAGTGCACGCCATCCACCCAGGAAGCCATTTGGGCCCTTGTACTTGCCGTGCACCTGCTGCCTTAGAAACACCCGATAAACCTGTTCATGGCCGACTCCCAGGCACTTAGCTGCTATTCTTGCAAAGGCTTTTCGATTTTAAAAGAAAAAAGACTGGAAACAAGTTTCCATCCCTCAGTAGGGGATTAGTTACATAAATGACGGTATATTTATACAACGTGCTATGTAACCATTGAAAAGAACGAAACAGCTCTACATTAAATTGAGGAAGATACCACTCCTGCCTTTCCAGCCCACAAGGCCGTGATAAGAGCTAACACTTATGTAGCACTGACAGTATGGCAGGACCTGCTTTAAGGATGATATTAATTCATTACATATTAACTCGTCAAATCCACACCATAACCTTGTAAAATAGGTACTAGTATTATTTCCGTTTTGCAGATGAGATAAACGAAACACAGAGAGGTTAAGTAACTTGCTCAAGGTCGCTCAGCTAGTGAGCGCCAAACTGGGATTCCAACTCAGGCAGCCTGATGCCAGACTGGAGTCAGAGTCTACTTAGCTGCTATGCAATTCTGTTTCCACACAAATAACTAGACTTTGAGGTGAAAGAGAGTCTATGCCAGGAAAGAGTAAAGTACTGTGGGATGTCAAGGAGGGGAGAAATTATATCTAGTGGAAAGAGATTAAAACAAAAAAAATCCCCTAGCATTTGAGGTGGTCCCTGAAGGATGAGAGGCTTTTCTCTAGGCAGGTTGGAGGGAAAATATTCCAGACAGAGAAAAAAAAACGTATGCAAATTCATCCTCAATGCTATCCTCAGATGTTAGCATACAAATCTTGTTTGTTAGGAGAGTACCAATTTTTTTCTATGCCAGTTTTATCCCATTCATTCATTTCATTCATTCATTCATTCATACAATGTTTTTGAGCACTTACTATTTGCTAAGCATTTTTCTGGACAGGACATTCCAAATACGAGCATAGCCTTTTCCTTTATTTTTCTCGGTGAACAAAGATAAATACTTAAATGCTCCCGTCCAACGTAATGAGCATTAATCTAACTTCTTACCTCCTAGACTTAGTAAGGAGGACTTCAAGGTGGAAGAGAAAGGAAAAAACTTGAATTTAGGAGAAAAAAAAGGAAGGCCAAAAATCATCCCTGGTTTGACTGAGTTAATTCCCGTGAGGTGTCAAGAGGCGGGAAGACAGGGCCATATCCCCTCAGGGAACCCTCATCGTGGAAGCATTGGGAGAGGAAAGTTGATTTGGGGTTTTTTTTTTGTTTTTGTTTTTAATATTTATTTATTTATTTATTTTTTAAACATCTTTATTGGAGTATAATTGCTTTAATGTTGTGTTAGTTTCTGCTGTATAACAAAGTGAATCAGCTATACGTATACATATATCCCCGTATCCCCTCCCTCTTGCATCTCCCTCCCACCCCTCTAGGTGGTCACAAAGCACCGAACTGATCTCCCTGTGCTATGCAGCTACTTCCCACTAGCTATCTATTTACATTTGGTAGCGTATATATGTCCATGACACTCTCTCATCTGGAACGAGTGTATGGCTCTGCCTTTATTCACCGGCAAGCCCCAAGCCCTCGCATGCCTCAGTTGCCTCATCAGTAAAATGGGGTTAGTAATAACGCGCATGCTCATAGAACTGCTTGGAGAGCCAAACGAAGTAATACCTGTGAAGTGCTTTGCATAGTGCCTGGCATGTGTGGGTCCCTCGATAAATGTGATCTGATAGAAGAGAGGCAAGAGGAGGGGCTTACTGAAGGGAGAGGTGAAGGATGCTGAGCTCAGTTTTCTCTTCACCTACCACATCCTGCTGGGGGTCGGGCTCCACATAAAACCACCATGCGCTCCAGGGCAGAGACGCTCTGAGACTGGGCAAGTGCACTGGGCTTCTGAACCCCTGCCCTGCTGCGAGATTTTAGCCAGACACCTAATTTCTCTGCACCCCAACTCCCTTCCATGCAAAACCAGGGATGATAATATTCCTCTCGCAGAATTATTGTGAGGGTTAAATGAAGCAACCCATCTTAGAGGTTCTAGCACTAGGCCAGGGACCCCCCAAAAGAAATCAATGCACCGCAGTCCTCTTCCTTCCTGACCCCAGGCCAGGGGCCTAAGGAAGCTGGAAGCAGTCACTAGCCCAGAATCTTCTTCCCAGGAGTGGGCGTGGTTACAGCAGCAGCCCTGGGAAGTTCCAAATGTAGGCTCAGCCCTGGGGCACGCAGGATGGGCAGTGGCAGTTTCAAATACTCTGTGTAGGGAGAGTGGTTTTGGGGAGGGAAGGAGGCAGCTGTGGGAACCCAGAAAATCACTTTATCGCTGCAGGTTCTTGCGTGGGGAGAATCAGCAGAGGACAGAGGCGGCGCTGTCTGGCCAAGAGCTAGCAGCAAAGGCAGAAACCTGGCCTGTGATTGGGTCAGGAGAGGAGGTCCCAGGCCCCTGCTCTTAGGATGGGAAGAGCTTTAGGAGAAAAAGAGAAAGAACCACCCAGAAAGGTGACATGCATTCAGCAGGCAGAGTGACAGCTCCTACCCCCGCTGAAGGGGAGGAAAAGTGGGCCTGGTGACGAAGAGAATGATGTACCTGGTGGTGAAATCCTTTTAGGCTCAGCCAGGCCCACAACCACATTCCAGTCCAGGCTCTTACTGGCCCCATGACTTCAGAGAATCCCCTTGGCTGCTCTGAGCATGGAGAAAAGGAGGTCCACACCCAGCTCTCCAGTTCAGAGGTTTTTGAGAGGATGAAGTGAAAACAATCTATGCTCAAGTTTCTGTGACAGACGCTACAGAGTGTGGCACATAGTAGGCTCTCAGTAATGGGGCCACTGGTAGAAATGGTTGTTGTCTGTACTGGTATGCGTTTCGTACTAATATACCTCTATTTAATATAATTATCTGCCTCTCTCAGGCTGTGAATGCTCAGAGGACAGGGGATGTATGTTGCAGGGGTACAAAACCAGTGTTGTGAATGTTGGCTAAAAAATGAAGAAATTTAGTTCACAAAAGCACAGTAAGTTATGTACATTTTAGAGGTGTATATTCACTGGCAGCCAACCTTCTACCCAGACCTGAGCTAGAAGGTAGCACAGCTCTTGCCTTCAGGTAGCTCATAACCTTGTTAGGGGTGATGAAATTTCCACATATGGGACAAAGAAAGTGCTATACATGCCATATTGTGTTTTTACTCATACATTGAATCTAGATTACAGAAATATGTGTGTACAAAATATATACTACAGAAAATATGGGTGTGTTATGTAGGGACTCTTGGAGGATAAGAGATTAAAGAGACAAAGTTTGGATAGAACTAGTTGCAAAGGCTTATGAACTAGATGAGGGAGTGAGGAAAGCTCAGGGAGGAAAGGATTGGAACCCACAGATGAGGGTAAAGGCTGAGCAGGGTAGGGAAAGGCAGGGGTGTTGCAAATACTGGCCGGGTTGGAGGTGAGATTCTGTGTTGTCATGTTGTCAGAGGTCACAGAGGACTCTGAATGTCAGTGAAGATTTTTATTCTTTATTGATATATATCCTTAAGCCAAGAGGGTGACATAATAAAAGCGATGCTTTCAGACAATTAATCTGGCACTGTAATGCAGGGTGGATTCAAGAGGAAAAGAAACCCAATCAGTTAAGAAATTATTGTAGCAGCCTAAACAGGAGATACGTGAGTCCAAAAATATGGTATGTTCAACGTCGGTCTACTTTCTGACCACCTGCTACGTCCCCAGAACTGCATTAGGTGCATTTATACAGTGATCTTTTAAAATTTAACAACCTGCAAGGATGAGTCTTTATCCGTCTTTCACAGATGAAGAAATTCAGGCTCCAAGAGCTTATGTAACTTGTGAAAGTTCTTACAGTTTACAAATAGCAGATGGGAGATTGGATGTTGGGTCTTCTAACTCCTGACCCAGTATTTTTCATGTTATACAAGAGTTGACTTTTCTTTTTTTTTTTTTTTTTTTTTTTAAAGATTTATTTTTTTTTTTTTATTGATTGATTGATTGATTGCTATGTTGGGTCTTCGTTTCTGTGCTAGGGCTTTCTCTAGTTGTGGCAAGTGGGGGCCACTCTTCATCGCGGTGCGGGGACCGCTCTTCATCGCAGTGCGCGGGCCTTTCACTATCGCGGCCCCTCCCGTTGCGGGGCACAGGCTCCAGACGCGCAGGCTCAGTAATTGTGGCTCACGGGCCCAGTCGCTCTGCGGCATGTGGGATCTTCCCAGACCAGGGCTCGAACCCGTGTCCCCTGCATTATTGGCAGGCAGATTCTCAACCACTGCGCCACCAGGGAAGCCCAAGAGTTGACTTTTCTATTAGAAGTTCTGTTGCAGGCGAGGGAGGGACTCAGAGAAAAGTATGTAATTCATTTTAAGGATCAGAAGAGGGTATCAGGAACTCAATACCCATATTGATCTGGGAGAGGCTAGCATTTCCACTGTAGAATCTAGGAAAAAAAGTGGGCTTAAAAGGTACTTTTAATCAAATACAAAGACTTGGAAGCTGCATGGGAAGAAGACTTTTCACTTCGGAGCACCCATGAAAAGATGACCTGAAGATAAACATTTGAGAAAGAATTAGACTCTTTTGGGGTAACCCATTGGAATTGGATGTTCAAAGAAAAAAAAGCAAATAAGAAATAAATCTAATGTTTGAATAATAGTATCATAAGAATGGAAGTTTAAACATTTTTAAGACATTTAGAGTGCGCTCTAGAAAAATGTTTCTAATAAAAAGGTTTCATGGGTGGAAATGAGATGCTATAAGAAGCGGTGGTGAAGAAAGCTGTATATTGACTAGTTTTTGCTTAGAAAAAAATTTAAACATAAATACTTATTTACCATGTAAAGCCTCCAATTGTGGACCTATGGGTTTGAATTTACTTCTATGATACAAAATATAATTTAAGTCCTGTTTCTTCTGAATTTAAATGTGCTCCCACTAATTCTTATTTCAGGCTCAACGCACTCAAAGTAGAAAGATTGATGCTGGCAGGGGAATTGAAATGTTGTCCCATCTCTTCAGAGATAAAGGATTTTGTGTCAAATGAAAGTGATGGATATGGTCAGTTGATCTGAAAGCTGAGGTATGAATTTACAGTGTGCCCTTAAGTCACTAAAAACCAGAATTACCAGAGGTTTTTGGACTCACTCCCTTTGCTTTATACCTGAAATTTTATTGGTTGAATAGATAAATGCTTATTGAGTCTCACCTAAGTATGTTAGGTTTGTATGGAATGCATGAGGTTTGCACCAATCTTCCAAGATTGGCAGTTAGCTAGAAAGCCCCATCGGGCAAGTAGATCTCAGGTGACAGGGTTGGGGACTCTGAGGTCTAGGTCCCACCTGCACTCCACATAGAGTTCTTCTGCATCTGCGATACTGAGGAACTGAGATTTGATTTTCATTAAGGCAGTTGGAAATTACCAAGGATGCCTACACAATATCACTTAATATGATCAACTAATATGATCGTTATATTTTAAAAAATCCAACTCTGTACCCAACACTGTACCCATCCCTCACTCCCCAGCTAAAACAGCTTGGTGTTCTAGGGTTCTGCCATGTCTGGACTCCTCATGTGCAGTGTCTGGTCCTCAGGCTCCTCTCTGCCTGAAAGGCACTGGGCCCGCTGGCCCAGCAAGGGGGAAATATTCAAAGACCCAGCTCTGCAGCTCCTGTTTCTCCTCCAGCCCGGGTTTGCTGCATTTCCTAACCTTACTTAACTTAATATGGCTTTCCTGGGTTTCCATGGAATTTCCCTCTCATTTGAATTATGAGATAACTTGAGTAACTTGAAATCGAAGAGACTAGAGTAGAAAGAAAGCTGAGGGAGTTTTCACCCTGTGCTGTCTATTCTTTCTGAGGCATGATAGGAAGCATGTTAAGTTCATCTTCTGGAATCAGAGTGTCGGGGGAGAATGGGAGATGGGCTGCCCTGAAAGACCCCTCCATTTGGCAGATGACACTCTGGGTATTTATCAGACACCGAGTATATGCCAGGTGTTTACCAGGTAACATCTGGTTTGATGTGGTCCTTACAATATTCCTAGTTGATGAACTTAAAAGGGACAGGAAACATCTCAGTCTTGTCTGCATTCTGAATACCCGCCACTCAGTGACTCTTAATAAATACTTGTTGATTAAAAGTGCATAATGAATGTTGGAAGTTGGTTTTTATCCCAGTAGTTAACAGACAACAAAACAGAGTTTCAGAGAGGCTTAAGGAACTTGCTAATAGTGTAAGCTACTTGCCGATAGTAACTTGCTAGTGATGGCATACCTGGAATTCCACCCAGCCACCTGACCCAGGTTAGTCCACTTCCATTGCACCATGATGCATTTTCCTGTTACCTTATGATGAAACTTCTGAGGTATATTTTTCCCATTGAATGAGCTTCTAAGAACTGGGCTAACCCTCAGAGCACCAGAACAGCATTAGTTCAGAGAAAAATTGCAAGGTAAATGCAGTAATTATAAAGTAGAACCCCAGAAACCTACATGAAACCTCTGAGGACTGTTTTACATGGTCATTTATATTTAATCCTAACAACTACCCTCTAAAATTGGAATTGTCATTCCCATTTTACAACGGAAAAAACTGAGGCACCTTGAAGTTAACTAACTCGCCCAAGGTTTCCAAGCAGTGACTGAGTTGCAATTTGAATTCTGGCCTCTCTGGCTTCAAGACTTTTACCATTTCTAACACAATGAAGTATTATAGCACTAAAACAGCATGTCTAGGCTTTGACTTTGACCGAAGGATACCATTCAACTCAATCCAACAAATAATTACTGAGCTCCCAATGACAGTGGATTAGACGGTAGAAAATATGAAAATGAAACTGCCTTCAGGGAGGTTCCAATATGGTGTTCGGCATATAATAGTGTTCGATAGTATTAGCTGGGGCAAATAGCACATGATGAATGAATGGTATAGCTGACTGTATAGAAGAATTTCTATTACAGAATCGCAGATTGAAATGTATGCGAGGAAATGCATTATAGCTCTAAGCTAATGTATCTAGGAGGGATCTTAAAGATCTTATAGTGTCCAAGGTCACATAGGCAGCTAACAGCAGAGCGTAGACTAACGAAGTCTTCCAAAGAATTCAATGCTTTGTGATTGTGTTTTCCCTTTACCGTCTTTCACAGAGCCGAAATCCTATTTCTGTCTTCTCTCTGCATATAATCATGAAAGAGCTATTGTTATGTCCTTCCTTGGACAGAACCTCTTTATCTTCCCAGACCATGAGGGGGATGTTTGCATTAGCTGACAGGAATTGACTACCTATCCATCATGAAGAGAAGATTCTTTGGAAGAAATGAGTCATTTCTGAGGACTGAACTTTTAAGACGTAAAGCTCATTGATTTGCTCTTATGATTCTCCTGATACCTCTGAACACATGTGCATACACACACACACGCACACACACACAAACACACAAGCTGCCTAACGGTGCATCTGTACTGCGGTCAGCTGTACTGAAGATCAGGGATATTGGAGATGCAGGATTATACTGCAGCAGCATTAATGAAAATGTTCAAGCAAACAGCTGACTCATTCAAGAAATCATTATAACTCTATTGTCTTTTCCTGTTCTTCCTCACTTGTCGGTTTTCTTGCTGTATTACCCTCTTATACATGGTACTCTGTCAACCTCCATCATTTCCCTTTCATCCTAATTAAGATGCTGTTATTGGAGGTGTCTAGGAGTAGCATTTCAGTACCACCATCTCCAATACTTTTTTTCTTTCCACAACCTGACAGCTGAGACACTCAGCATAATAATATTCTTTTCCCTAAGTATCCGCACTAAATCTTTTCTTCAAGGAAATGACTGGTGCTTTTAAAAGTGACTTCCCCCCTGTTTATCATCTGATCTATAAAACTGCTTCCTGTGATGAAAAGCCTGAGGACCAAGTACAGTCAAACCACTTATTAAAGTAGGTTAGACTTTCCAGATGAGATAGGTGTAATAACCCATGCTAAAGAGCCAAAGCTGTGGATGCAAAGTCATAAAAGAATCACATTTTTATTTCAATTCTTTAGTCATCAGCACTCTTCATAAAAGGTAGTTTCTAGATTATACATAAATGCCATTCAGCGTATATTTACTGATAGGCTGTTTTGTGGCTTTGTCCTTAATGATCTTATAGTCTGATTAAGAGAAGACCTATAAACAAATAATTTCAATATCATGGGTTAGGTACTTGGATATCAACATACTCAGCATGTTTATCCAGTTAGCTGGCAGGTGGCGGAAGGTAGGGGATTTGCAGAGCTGTGATTCCTCCATGGAAACTGTTCCCTTCCAGCAAACATACAGAGAACACACTCCTCCATATACATGCATGGGTGGCAGGGCTCTCCCTTCCACCCTTTAGGAAGGAGCAAGGGTTGCCCCATTCATTTGACCAGGGGGCAGAAGACTCTGGCCCTGGACCTGCTGTGTCACTTTCTCATTCATAAAATAGGAACAAAGTCTTTGTTCTGTCTACCTCCAAAAGGATAAACTGAGACACTACGCATTCAAGAAAAAGGTAACAACAGAAATTGCCTCTAGCAGGTGAGATCTTCTAGACTTGGTCCTTCCTCTTAGCGTTGTACAAGATCACATTTACATCATCCCATACGGATAACTTTAGTTAATTAAAAAACCTCTAAGAAAGAAGGCTCTGCAACCCCTTTTACAAAGGGCAGGGGGAAGAGCATCAGCCCTGGAATCAGAGGCCAGTTTCCATGATGTTTCCTGGGGCAAACGACTTAACCTCTCTGGGCTGGTTGTCATTTCTGAAAAATAAAGGAGCTAGAGTGGATAATCAAAACTTTTCTTTTAACCCTTGACATCTATTGATTCAAAGATGTCATAGACCCAGAAATTATAAGTCACGGGATTCCACAGAGAAGTGATAAAAGAGGAGGTAAATCCAAGGCATTATGAAAAGAGAACTCCATTGTGAGCCAAAAAAATGTGAATTCTCACAGGAGGTGAAAACCTGTCTCCACACAGAAAACCTGCACACGGATGTTTATAGCAGCTTTATTCATGATTGCCAAAACTTGGAAGCAACCAAGATGCCCTTCAGTAGGTGAATGGATTAAGAATAGTGGTACATCCAGATAATGGAATGGTATTCAGTGCTAAAAGAAAAGTTATGAAAGGACATGGCAGAAAATTAATGCATATAACCAAGTGAAATAAGCCCATCTGAAAATGCTACATACTGTGTGATTTCAAATATATTACATTCCTGAAAAGACAAAACTATGCAAACAGTAAAAAGACCAGTGGTTGCCAGGGGTTGGGGAAAAGAGGAAGAGCACAGGGGATGTTGGGGGGCAGTGGAAATATTCTGTATGGTGCTGAAATCAATGGTCAACACATTTGTCCAAATCCATGGAATGTAAACACAAAGAATTAACCCTAATGTAAATTATGAACTATGGGTGATCATGATGTATCAATGTAGGTTCATCAGTTGTAACAAATGTACCACTCTGGTAAGTGATGCTCTACATGTATGTTATGGGAAATCGCTGTACCTTCTCAGTTTCGCTGTGAACCCACCACTGCTCTAAAAAATAAAGTCTACTAGAAAAAAACTGGTTCTATTAGTCCTTGTTTCACTGGGCGACCTAAAGCCCAGCCAGCTGGGATTCGAAGCTGCTGGCTCCTCATCTCTGCCCCAGCTCCATGTCCTACCCTACCTCCCTCTCTTAGGCTTAATAAGATTCTCTACTCCAGTAAAGGACTATATGGCTAGGACATCCCCCCTAAGCCCTTGGTACTCAAGGCTTCTAGGCAATGCAGAGTGACCTCATTATCTGAAAAACGCCAGGAATTTCTGCCACTGCCTCCTGTGCATGTGCTATCATGAGCACGCTTTTCATGGGTTTGAGTGTTCAGCACACTTTTCATGGGTTTGAGTGTTTCATCTGCCATCTAGAAGCAGGCATTCAAGGCACTACCCACAAGCAGCAAGATGAATGTGAGTTCGCGCCTGCAAGTCATTAGGCATCATGGAAGTCCCTGTCTTCCTCACGGAATGTCCTCAGGGCCATTGATGAAGCCAAGTGACTCAACCTGAGAGGGCATGCAATTCTGCCTACAGACAAAGTTTCCAGGAGGAGAAAGCTCTAAGTAAGCTGGGGGATGCTGTACTTCAGAATGATGGAGTTAATTGATTTTTTCAAGGCCATTAGCTTAATTCTGCCTGGAGATATTGATGGCCTGAGGGTGGCACCCTATTACTTCAGATGTTTAATTACCCTCACTGGAGATGGTCAGAAATATGGAGGAAAAATACTAGCTCCACAGGAATGAAACTCGTCTGGATCAGAGGCTTTGGGCACAGATGGTGACTTGGGTTTAAAATTTAGTTGGTTAGAGCAAGACAGGCATTGGTTCATCCCCTTAGGACTGTAATTTACCACATTCAGAACAGAAAGGCTTGATGGAGTTTTCCAGAAGGCTCCCTATCTTTATGGCCTCTAAATGCTTTCAGGCCACAGCGTGTCTTCTCTAGAGAGCCCTATGAATCCATCAGGCTCTGTCTCCTTTCCTTTTTCCTTTATTAAGAAATAATCTAATAACCAATCTCCTGTTAGGCCCACATAATGGTTAATCATATGTGGGAAGGAGACCAGTTGGCCTAGATTAGCATAATTCATCTTTAAATCATACATATTCAAAAGGCTCTAAGAAGCATCTGGGTATCTTCTAAAAAATTGTTAGTGAGATGATCAAATTGATACCAGAATAACAAATTAGACCTACAGCTGCTTATTTTAAAAGAGGGCCATCCTCCTTAAAAATGATGTCTGTAAAAGATGGTAAACTCCATTAGATCTAAGAAAAAAAATTCTTTGGTGGAATTAATTGTCAAGAATGGCAGATTTGCTGGAGATTAGAGTCCTTTGCTAGGATTTCCAGATTCAGCTGAGTACATTTGCAAGTGGTGAATATTTTAAAGGGCTTTTCTGCAGCATCACTGGAACAGAAAAATAAACCATAGGCAGCCATGTCTGAATCTTCAGTTTCCCAAGAATTCAGGAGACTGTGTACTGCATTTTTTAGGCTGATTCATGGATACTAATCAAATTACCTAGATTCATTTGACTTCATGCTGTTTAGACCCAGGCTTATTAACATCAAAGGCTCTTTTATCAATTCTGCTAGGTACTGAAAATAGAAAGGAGTTTATTCATCATAAAGCTTAAGCTGGTAGGGACCCAAAGCAAAAGGCCAGATGGAGGCCCAGACTACGATCCCAGGTCTTATGAACTTGTATCCTTTTATCCATCCTCATACCCACAAGGTTTGAAGCAAAAGGCAAACAGAAATGTGGCCATGAACATTCACCCCTGTTTTCACTACTTATTATCTGCCAAGAACAAGACTTTGGGTGATACAGGCTATTAGCTAATTGCTCCTGTGATCCATCACCTTCTTCAAGACAAAGTCAATTCCTCTTAACAAATTGAAATTTCAGCATGGCCTCTGCTGCGTGTGGGACCCGGTCTGCAGGAGATCTGCTTCTGCAGGAGATCTGCTACTGAATGCTAATGGATGCGGCAAAACACTGCTGCAGGGCGGAGGTTGTAAAGGAGCAGCTGGGAGAGACTGTGGCTTTTGTTCAGAACACAATTCAGAGGAGCCCCGCCTTAGAGGTCAACTCCTCTGTAAGTAAAAGTGGTTCATCTCTGTATTAAATGGCACTTTCCCTGGGATGCCATTTACAGAGGATTCTTAAGTCTAAGAGAAATTTAAATAAAGCAGAGTCTCAGTTATCTTTTTATATACAATGCCTATGTGTTTTACGTATATCATGTATGGATATTGAATTATAAGTCCATTTTACCTGGACAATGTGACATTTAAACAGACCAGTCTTGACTCTAGCGATCTAAACCTGGCAGGGACCTCAGAGGGAGAGTCCACGCACTTGAACTGTAGAGAGGAGGGAACTGAGGCCAGACTGGTTAAGTGACTGATCGACAGTTACACAGCAGATTGTCCCCAATGTCTGGTCTCCCAGATCTTGGTGCAGGACTCCCTCTTCTTCACCTAGAATGAAAGTAGGCATCACCCAGTCTCTAACTTTAAGACTTAAACATGGGTGGACATAGAGATTATCATACTAAGTGAAGTAACTCAGACAGAGAAAGACAAATACCATATGATATCACTTATATGTGGAATCTAGAATACGACACAAAAGAACTTATAGATGAGACAGAAACAGACTCACAGACATAGAGAACAGACTGTGGTTGCCAAGGGGGAGAACAAGTAGAGGAGGGATGGAGTGGGAGTTTGGGGTTAGCAGATGCAAACTAGTATATATAAGATGGATAAACAACAGGTCCTACCGTATAGCACAGGGAACTATATTCAATATCCTGTAATAAACCATAAAGGAGAAGAATATGAAAAAGAATATATATATGTATAACTGAGTCACTTTGCTATACAGCAGAAATTAACACAACAATGTAAATCAACTATACTTCAATTAATAAAAAAGACTTAAGCCATCAGGTAGCATGTGATACATGTGCAGACATATATAGGAATAAAGGGATTTATACCCAATGAGCTGTCGTCTTTAGATGGAAGTGACTTTTAACCTTGTATTGTGCTATTCTGTATCCAAGTTTTTGATAATGAAGGTATTGTGAGAACTCGACAGGAAACAATAAATCACATTAAAATCGAGACTGATTCTAAGAATCCCCTAAATGTCTGTCTGTCTCATTAGGCCAGAGGCTCCCAGAGGGCAGCGGCCATGTCTCCCTAAGCTCCTTACATCCTCCTTTGTGATAGGAGTTTGCCTGTGAAGGAGGTTTGTTAAATAAGTCAGTGAAAGAACTCGTGAATAAATGTCATCAGACAAAAGAATGAATGTCCTCACTTGTCACGTTCACCGTTGCCCTCAAGGCTCTTCCCTTCATTATCAGAGCTCCTACTCCAGCCAGAAGGAGGCTTTGTGCTCATAAGTGCCTTTATATGGCATAAAGATCAGACTCCTCAAAAAGGATGCTCTAAATTGCATGAGAAGAGCCTCTCTCTGGAAGCTAATATCACTTGTTTGAAGGGATACATACCCCTGGACTCCTATTAGGCTGAGGTGGACCCTTTGTCTCACCCTGCCTTTAGCTGGGGATATTCTTCAGAGCACCCTGGTCATCCCTAAGAAGACCCTGCATGAATCCAGCTTCAGGATCTTAGAATACTTTTTTCTTACAGCCCCAGAATAATGTTCTCATATACAAGTAAGCCAGACCCAAGTTATCCATAATAAATATTTCATTTCCCCTGAAACCTGCTGTATATTTTTAGTCCCACTGAGTTCTTTTACTTTCATTTGGCCTGACAACTCATTTGGTGAATGACATACCGATGAGGGGACTAGATCCTAGAGATGGTGGGGAATTGCACACAAGGCAAATGCAGAGGTCCCCTTTGGGAAGGAGCCATACACCGGGAACATGTTGTTTTGAGGCCACCCAGCACATTATTTTGTTTCTATAATAGAAGAGTTAAGCTGTAAGCTATTTAGGAAGCCTATTCCTGGACTGTGGTCTGGTCATTTTAAAAGGAAATACCAGAAGGGTAGGCCAATTTGTGGTTTTAAATTAAGTACTACATTAAAGAATATATACCTTTTTGTCTCACCTGGTCCGTGCTAATTCTTTTTATTCTCCTCCCAGCTTTACAAAGAAAATTGCTGAGTCTTTCCATTCTACTCACTGTCTCCAGGATGAGAGAGTATAAATAATTTACATTCAGATATCAAGACAAGCAGTGGTTTTGAATTTTTTTCCATTCCTGGCCTGAATTGTTTTTGTGACACTGAATTAAACTCAAAAGGCCACTGATGACTTCTGTAAGCTTTTAGTACAGTCAAAACAAGTCCATTTGCTGCAAAGTCCTAGGCTTGAAGGTTAAATAAATATTTCATAGTGCCTCTAGTTGGATGTGCGAGCATAGACATTTTCAAGGACCAAGACTGGAATTTAAATGGAGATTCTGGACCGGTTTTGAATAAAAAGCCCAGGTCAGCGTAAGGGACCACACATATGGTTAAATTGCTGGCTTATCTGTTATCTGTGAAAGGTACATGTCTTAGACAGTTAAGATTCAAGTAGGTTTTTTTTTTTTGTTTTGTTTTTGTTTTTGTTTTTTTTTAAAGAAATTCACGTTCTTTTATTTATTTATTTATGACTGTGTTGAGTCTTCGTTTCTGTGCGAGGGCTTTCTCCAGTTGCTGCGAGTGGGGACCACTCTTCATCGCGGTGCGCGGGCCTCTCACTGTCGCGGCCTCTCTTGTTGCGGAGCACAGGCTCCAGACGCGCAGGCTCAGCAATTGTGGCTCACGGGCCCAGTTGCTCCGCGGCATGTGGGATCTTCCCAGACCGGGGCTCAAACCCATGTCCCCTGCATTGGCAGGCAGATTCTCAACCACTGCGCCACCAGGGAAGCCCTCAAGTAGGTTTTAGTCACTGACGGGAGGAATTCTTTTTTTTTTTTTTTTTGGTCATACTGCACGGCACGTGGGATCTTAGTTCCCCAACTAGTGATCGAACCTGTGCTGCCTGCAGTGAGTGGAAGCTAAGCTTGGAGTCCTAACCACTGAACAGCCAGGAGGAATTTTTTTTTAATGCAGTTGTCATGTGACTTTGATGTCCTCTGAGACATAGGGAGTTCTACAGATAGCTGCAAGATGGTCTGGAACATGCCTTGTGGACCCCAGGCTGCCAAATCCAGATTGAAAGCAGGAGAGGAGAAAATAAGAGAAGACTTGAGGAAGAAAAAAATGGGAAGAGGATAGAGACCCATCTTCCTCTGTTTCCCTTTCTATTTCTGCCCCTTTCCTTTATCTGTTCATCCCTCTCTCTCTCCTCCACCCTCATGTTACTCCCTATGCATTTCCAGTTTCATTTCCAGACTCTTTCTTATTCATTTGCTGTTTTCTATCATGAGACTGTTTTGCATTTGTAACAAAGACTTCAACTAAACTTAATGTGTAGAATGGATAAAGAGCAAATTTTCTAGTGTCATTGTTTTCATGCATCTTCCATCGTAAGAGATAATCATTTTGTAGGAAGATAGAGGATTGGAAACATCAGTGCTACGAGATCCCCTTATAAGGGCCAGGTCCAAAGTTGCTAATCAAAATGTACCCTTTCCTGACAAGCCTCAGAATCTTTCTTAACACTGCACACTTAACAGCCACAACCAACTTATCATAGTTGGCACGTTAGATGAAGCCAATTTGTTAACCTTAATTTAGTAATTTTGGTGAAACTGCATGGGTTGATTTCAAGTGTCAGCTTTTAAACCACTCAGGGGCATCACTGGGTGTTTTAATCAAGGTAGTGGCAGCACAGAACACAAACAATCGATTGCACTGGATAAGCATGGACCCATATTGTGATTTGCTCATTGTTCCGACTGCTTGTGCTTCTATTGAGCTTGTTTTATAGAGACAATGATACTTATTTCTTGGAGTCCTCAAACTGCTTTGTAAACAGCTAAGCAGTATTTGTTTAGTTTTCATAGTCCGGGTTATTGTCTTCACTTGTCCTTCAGAGACCAAATCCTGTTGGTTCAGGCACTTGGTACCACCAACCTAGACTATTACACATCTTCAGGGGTATCTCCTCTCAGGGGTTATAGTCGGGGTGTGTTCTACTCCCCACAAAACCCCAAATATGGCAGGCCTCTGCACTCCCATTCTCAACCTACTTGATTGTCAAGTCTTCTGTGACAGGACGTGCATCTCTCTCCCTGTCTCATTCTTAACCTTTAATTCTCAGCCCCGGGGTTTCATTTCTGTTACTCAATTAAAGCAACTCTTTTGGATGCTCAGTGGTGCTTTATAAGTCAAATGGTCTGTTCTTAGCTCTTCATTATCTTGGAGTCTCCCCTGAAGTTGACAGTATTGATGGTTCTCCTTCCACATCCCTCCCCCATCTCTGGCCACTCTCTGTCTCTGTGAAACTCTATCTTCCTTTGGCTCTCACTACATTTCACTCTTCTGGCTCTCCCACTACTCTTCTCAGTCTCCCGAACCGATTCTTTGCTCAGCTCATTCCATTCTCCTCACTTTAGTTGACATTGCTACTCCATTGATCCTAAACACATAAATTGTGTTTCACATGTATATCGATATTCTATTCCATCCAAAGGTAACGTACAGAACACCTAGCTGCAGAAAGTTCTATGTGAAATGCTTGTATCTCCAAGTCAGTTTTCTTACCCAAACTCCAGTTCTTTACCTCCAAGAGCCTATGGGTCATTCCGCTTGGATTATTCACTTGCACCCCAATCTCATCAGACTATAATCATTGCCCTCTTCTGTCAAACAGATCCAGTCTCTCTGTCTGCACTCTGTCAGTGGTATCACCATTTTGCCAGTTACTCAGATTTAGTGATCTAAAACTTCCTGTGACATAATCCTATTTTTTCTTCACCACATCTCATGTCCTTCCCCTCCATTCCCACACTACTCCTCAGGCTTCCTTACCACTTGCCCAGATTGCTGTAACTTCCTTGTGCTGCCCTGTCACATTCTTACCTCTTTTTCTCTTACCTTACCTGGACACGTTTCATCATGTCACTTCACTGGAAAGGCACATTCAAGAGATCTGTGTATATCATTGCTTCATTACTTCATTTCGAAGCTTATCAGTCTGATGTTTAAGGCCATCTGCCAACATTTCCAATGTTATCTCCCACTCTTCCTTAATTCACATCACATGATTTAGTCTGGTGGTCTGGCGGTCTGGCAGCCCCACCAACTTTCCATGCTTGGTGTTATTTCCACGTTGTGTAATATCATTGTCCTCACCAGAATGTCCTTCCCACTATTGACCCTCGAGTCAATTTTTTTTTTTTTGGCTGCATTGGGTCTTCGTTGCGCACGGGCTTTCTCTAGTTATGGCTAGTAGGGGCTACTCTTTGTTGAGGTGCGCGGGCTTCTCATTGTGGTGGCTTTTCTTGTTGCGGAACATGGGCTCTAGGCGCGTGGGCTTCAGGAGTTGCAGCACTCGGGCTCAGTAGTTGTGGCACGCAGGACCTAGAGCATGCGGGCTTGAGTAGTTGCGGCTCGAGGGCTCTAGAGCACAGGCTCAGTAGTTGTGCACGGGCTTAGTTGTTCCATGGCATGTGGGATCTTCCCGGACCAGGGATTGAACCCTTGTCCCCTGCATTGGCAGGCGGATTCTTAACCACTGCACCACCAGGGAAGTCCTCGAGTCAAATTATAGTCATCATCTAAGATTCTGTTTGTGTACAGTTTCTTCTATAAAATCTTTACTGATTTTTCCCACCTAATTTATCATTACTACTACACAATTAATCATTTAATTGTTCTCTATCTCATGTTTGGTAGTTTTATCTCACAAGGTAATTGTAACTTTCTTGTTTCATCTAGTTTTGTGCTCCCCATGGAGCTCATCATAGTCTTAACAAATAATAGGTGTTCAATAAATACCTCATTGATTGACTATTCCTTCATTTAACAAACACTTGTCTGAGTAGATTGTTGGGTAAATAAATCAAAGATTGACTGATGGATTGATTTTGTCTATTCATTCAGTTTCATGCTGTGCTCACTTCTCTGCACCTTAATTTGAGTGGTGAGGGAAACATAATATTTTATTTCCTTCCACCTCCAAACAATTCCTGGAATAGACTGCCATAAATAAACTGTTGGAATCAAAACACACCTTCAGTCACTTTCAGGTGAAATTATGGTAAATAGAACTTTAGTATCTGAATGTTAATGACAGAGTAAACCCCTCCCAAATGATTTTTGCATTGACACGTCAAAGAAACAATACAAATCTCAATGAAAAGGTAAATTAAACTCTGGATCTCTTCCTAGAAGTGACACATTAAATATCAGATCATTTTTCTCTTTAAATTAAGAGAAAAATAATATTTCATAAACCAGGACAAGCGGCACCTCCAACTGGTTTCTACTTAGTACCAAGTGGTATTTTTTTAGGGATTAACTGAGAAAGTAGTAACACTAATTTTCTTACTCTTCCTTAAGGATCTTTAGCACTAGCAAGGCTATTCTTTTCTAAAACTCACTGTCCTTCATTTAGTAAAATCTACACTTTACTAAAACATCTCACCTTATTATTACCCAGTCATATAATAATACAAGCATTGTTATGGGCTGAAGTGAGTCCTCCCAAAATTCATATGTTAAAGTCCCAATCCCAGTACCTCAGAATGTGATTGTATTTGAAGATATGACCTTGAAAGTGGTGATTAAGTTAAAATGAGTTGGTTAGGGTGGGTTCTAATCTCATCTGACTAGTGTCCCTTATAAGGAGAGGAAATTTGGACACACAGAGAGAGAATACGGGCACATGTACACAGAGGGACAGCCATGTGAAGAGGCAGCAACAGGCCATGGAGGTAGGAGGTTTCCTCAGAAACCAAATCTGTCAGAACCTTGATCTTGGACTTCTAGCCTCCAGAACTGTGAGATGATAATTTTTGTTGTTCAAGCCCCCCATTGTGTGGTATTTGTTATGATTGCCCAAGCAAACTAATATAAGCAAGTATATATCTGTCTCCCTACTAGACTGTGAATTCCATGAAAGCAGGGATCAAATTTCATTCAGATTTGTAGTGCTTCACACAATACTGGTAATAAATGATCTCATGGAATGCCACGGAAATGAATTTGTAGCTTGTTTGGCTCATTAGAAAGCTCCTTCTTGTAAGAACACTACATAATGATCAAGGAATCAATCCAAGAAGAAGATATAACAATTGTGAATATTTATGCATGCAACATAGGAGCACCTCAATGCATAAGGCAAATGCTAACAGCCATAAAAGGGGAAATCGACAGTAACACAATAATAGTAGGGGGCTTTAACACCCCACTTTCACCAATGGACAGATCATCCAAAATGAAAGTAAATAAGGAAACACAAGCTTTAAAGGATATATTAAACAAGATGAACTTAATTGATATTTATAGGACATTCCATCCAAAAACAGCAGATTACACTTTCTTCTCAAGTGCTCATGGAACATTCTCCAGGACAGATCATATCTGGGGTCACAAATCAAGCCTTGGTAATTTTAAGAAAATTGAAATCGTATCAAGTATCTTTTCTGACCACAACGCTATGAGACTAGATATCACTTACAGGAAAAAAAATCTGTATAAAATACAAACACATGGAGGCTAAACAATACACTACAAAATAACCAAGAGATCACTGAAGAAATCAAAGTGGAAATCAAAAAATACCTAGAAACAAATGACAATGAAAACATGATGACCCAAAACAAATGGGATGAAGCAAGAGCAGTTTGAAGAGGGAAGTTTACAGCAATACAATCCTACCTCAAGAAACAAGAAAAATCTCAAATAAACAACCTAACCTTACACCTAAAACAAATAGAGAAAGAAGAACAAAAGAACTCCAAAGTTAGCAGAAGGAAAGAAATCATAAAGATCTGATCTGAAATAAATGAAAAAGAAATGAAGGAAATGATAACAAATATCAATAAAACTAAAAGCTGGTTCTTTGACAAGATAAACAAAATTGATAAACCATTAGCCAGACTCATCAAGAAAAAAGGGAGAAGACTCAAATCAACAGAATTAGAAATGGAAAAGGAGAAGTAACAACTGACACTGCAGAAATACAAAGGATCATGAGAGATTGCTACAAGCAACTCTATGCCAATAAAATGGACAACCTGGAAGAAATGGACACATTCTTAGAAGAGCACAACCTTCCGAGACTGAACCAGGAAGAAATAGAAAATATAAACAGACCAACCACAAGCACTGAAATTGAAACTGTGATTAAAAATCTTCCAACAAACAAAAGCCCAGGACCAGACGGCTTCACAGGCGAATTCTATCAAGCATTTAGAGAAGAGCTAACACCTATCCTTCTCAAACTCTTCCAAAATATAGCAGAGGGAGGAACACTCCCAAACTCATTCTACAAGGCTACCATCACCCTGATACCAAAACCAGACAAAGATGTCACAAAAAAAGAAAACTATACGCCAATATCACAGATGAATATAGATGCAAAAATCCTCAACAAAATACTAGCAAACAGAATCCAACAGCACATTAAGAGGATCATACACTATGATCAAGTGGGGTTTATCCCAGGAATGCAAGGATTCTTTAATATACGCAAATCAAACAATGTGATAAACCATATTAACAAATTGAAGGAGAAAAACCATATGATCATCTTAATAGATGCAGAAAAAGCTTTCGACAAAATTCAACACCCATTTATGATAAAAACCCTGCAGAAAGTAGGTATAGAGGGAACTTACCTCAGCATAATAAAGGCCATATATGACAAACCCACAGCCAACATCATTCTCAATGGTGAAAAACTGAAACCATTTCCACTAAGATCTGGAACAAGACAAGGTTGCCCACTCTCACCACTATTATTCAACATAGTTTTGGAAGTTTTAGCCACAGAAATCAGAGAAGAAAAAGAAATAAAAGGAATCCAAATCGGAAAAGAAGAAGTAAAGCTGTCACTGTTTGCAGATGACATGATACTATACATAGAGAATCCTAAAGGTGCTACCAGAAAACTACTAGAGCTAATCAATGAATTTGGTAAAGTAACAGGATACAAAATTAATGCACAGAAATCTCTTGCATTCCTATACACTAATGATGACAAATCTGAAAGAGAAGTTAAGGAAACACTCCCATTTACTATTGCAACAAAAAGAATAAAATACCTAGGAATAAACCTACCTAAGGAGACAAAAGATCTGTATGCAGAAAACTATAAGACACTGATGAAAGAAATTAAAGATGATACAAACAGATGGAGAGATATATCATGTTCTTGGATTGGAAGAATCAACATTGTGAAAATGACTGTACTACCCAAAGCAATCCACAGATTCAATGCAATCCCTATCAAACTACCAATGGGCATTTTTCACAGAACTAGAACCAAAAATTTCACAATTTGCATGGAAACATAAAAGACCCTGAATAGTCAAAGCAATCTTGAGAAAGAAAACATGCAGCTGGAGAAATCAGGCTCCCTGACTTCAGACTATACTACAAAACTACAGTAATCAAGACTGTATGGTACTGGCACAAAAACAGAAATATAGATCAATGGTACAGGATAGAAAGCCCAGAGATAAACCCACACGCATATGGCCACCTTATCTTTGATAAAGGAGGCAAGAATATACAATGGAGGAAAGACAGCCTCTGCAATAAGTGGTGCTGGGAAAACTGGACAGCTACATGTAAAAGAATGAAATTAAAACACTCCCTAACACCATACATAAAAATAAACTCAAAATGGATTAAAGACCTTAATGTAAGGCCAGACACTATAAAACTCTTGGAGGAAAACATAGGCAGAACACTCCATGACATAAATCACAGCAAGATCCTTTTTGACCCACCTCCTAGAGAAATGGAAATAAAAACAAAAAGAAACAAATGGGCCCTAATGAAACTTAAAAGCTTTTTCACAGCAAAGGAAAACATAAACAAGACAAAATGACAACCCTCAGAATGGGAGAAAATATTTGCAAACGAAGCGACTGACAAAGGATTAATCTCCAAAATTTACAAGCAACTCATGCAGCTCAGTATCAAAAAAGCAAACAAGCCAATTCAAAAATGGGCAGAAGACCTAAATAGACATTTCTCCAAAGAAGATATACACATTGCCAACAAACACATGAAAGGATGCTCAACATCACTAATCATGAGAGAAGGGCAAATCAAAACTACAATGAGGGATACCTATCACCTCACACCAGTCAGAATGGCCATCATCAAAAAAATCTACAAACAATAAATGCTGGAGAGGGTGTGGAGAAAAGGGAACCCTCTTGCATTGTTGGTGGGAATGGAAATTAATACAGCCACTATGGAGAACAGTATGGAGGTTCCTTAAAAAACTAAAAATAGAACTACCGTATGACCCAGCAATCCCACTACTGGGAATATATCCTGAGAAAACCATAATTCAAAAAGTGTCATGTACCACAGTGTTCATTGAAGCACTATTTACAATAGCCAGGACATGGAAGCAACCCAGGTGTCCATCAACAGATGAATGGATAAAGAAGATGTGGCACATATATACAATGGAATATTACTCACCATAAAAAGAAATGAAATTGAGTTATTTGTCGTGAGGTGGATGGACCTAGAATCTGTCATATAGAGTGAAATAAGTCAGAAAGAGAAAAACACATACTATATGCTGACACATATATATGGAATTTAAAAGAAAATAGAAAAAATGCTTCTGATGAACCTAGGGGCAGGACAGGAATAAAGACGCAGACCTACTAGAGAATGGACTTGGGGACACAGGGAGGGGAAGGTTAATCTGGGACGAAGTGAGAGAGTAGCATGGACATATATACACTGCCAAATGTAAAATAGATAGCTAGTGGGAAGCAGCTGCATCGCATGGGGAGATCACTTCGGTGCTTTGTGACGACCTAGAGCAGTGGGATAGGCAGGGTGGGAGGGAGATGCAAGAGGGAGGGTATATGGGGATATATATATACATATGGCTGATTCACTTTTTTATACAGCAGAAACTAACACAACATTGTAAAGCAATTATACTCCAATAAAGATGTTTTTTAAAAAAAAATGGACCAAAGACTTGAAGAAATGCTCAACAAATGACATCTGAAGACTTCTCAAGTATATGAATAGGTGTTCATCATGAATCATCAGGTAACTATACATGGAAACCACAATGACATACCTCTAACATTTTCAGAATGGCTAAAATTAAAGAAGGTGACAATAAAAAGTTGGTAAAGATGATGAGCAATTGCAATATTTGTATTTTTCTAGTGGGAGTACATTTGGTACAGTGACTTTGGAAAACTCTTTGATAGTTTCTAATAAAGTTACATACATATCTATGTATGCATACCTATGGCCCAACAATTCTGCACCAAGATATCTATTTAAGGGATATGGTGTGTATGTCCACAAAATGACTTGCACAAAAATATTCAGATTGAAAAATGGCAACATCCAAATTTCCATCAATAGGGAGATAAACAAATTGTGGCATATTTCTACCATGGAATACTATGCAGCAATAAAAAAGAACAAAGTATGGCTTCATGAAGCAACATGACTGAATCTCAATAACATTATGTTGAGTGAGAGAAGCCAAACTCAAAAGAGTACATACACTGCATGATTCCATTCCAATCTATGAGTCTGTTTATTTGGATTTAAGGATAGTCAAAATAAATCTATGGTGATTAAAATCAGAACAGTGGTTGCCCTGGGACAGGGGAAGGATAAGACTACGAAGGGACGATAGGGAACTTTTGGGGGTGATGTAAGTGTTCTTCATGTTGGTCAAAATAATGATTATGCATTTGTCAACATTTATCAAGAGATACACTTAAGACTTGTGAATCTTACTGTATGTAAATTATTCCTCAATAAAGTATAAAAAAATACAAACAAAAACAGGGCATTTAGTGAGTGCAACAAGGCTGCCATAGACAATAAATGCTGCAGAAAATCAGGGAAGAGAAGAATGACTTAATAGGAAAGATGGATGAGTAAGCCTTCTAGAGTAGATAGAAAAGGACCTGAATTCTGTAGGATGGCTAATATTCACAGGGGAAGGGATGAAAAGGTTGTGGTGGGTGGTTTCACCTAGACCAACCCATGCAAAAGCTTCTAGTGATTCCAAATCACATTAGCACTGTGGCTCTTCATGAATCAGAATCACTAGAGTATACTTCAATAGATCTTTCTGTAACTTACTTAAAGATGAAAGACTGATTAAACCCTACTAAAAACTTTAGGCCAGGGACTTCCCTGGTGGTCCAGTGGCTAACAGTCCGTGCTCCCAGTGCGGGGGGCCTGGGTTCGATCCCTGGTCAGGGAACTAGATCCCACATGCATGGCGCAACTGAGAGTTTGCATGCCTCAATTGAAGATCCCGCGTGCCGCAACTAGGACCCAGTGCAGCCAAATAAATAAATAAGTATTAAAAAACAAAAACAAACAAAAAAAAAACCCAAAAAAACTTTAGGCCAACCAAATAACTTTGGTGTTTGCAGCAGCCATATTCAACAGGAGCTTATTTTGAAATTATCTTTGTGCTTGGTTGAACAATACCCAAAAGTAACGAGTTGGGCCAAATGGAAACATCTCAAAAGCTTTTTGTAAGTGGATAAAATATAAAATATAGATAGATAGAAACTTAAATAAAACATCCATCTTGTGTTTTAATTTCCTCATTTTAAAAAGTGAGATTTGACCTCATCTCTTCGACTTCTAAAAACGTTATACTTAAAGCTATGATTTGCTAATTAATCTAATCATATTCTGACATGGAAGGTCCTTTATAATCTGATCCCATGACCACTTACCATTTGCATCCTGCTTGTTCCTCAAATAACCTCAGTTTCTCTGAGTGTTCCTCATACACCATTTGCCCTCTTTGGGAATTTGTTTTCATCTAGAGAGTTCTAGCCACCTTCTCTGCCCATGCCTACCCATCCCTCTAGGTCCTTTTACTCAATAAAGATTCCCTTTACTAGGATTTCCTCCTTCCACGTACTCCTACAGCATTTGGGATTACTATCATTTATTTAGCAAGTATCATCCACTGCCTTGTGTGAGCAGTTATCCTTTCATGCGTGTGTGTTTTCCCTTGCAGCGAGAATGTAAGCAGAATTAAGGCAAAACCTACAATGTATACCTTTCCCCCAAATTTCCCACGGCACCTAGATGTGTTGTTTCTAATAGATGTTTAACAAATACTCGATGGCTAACTGATTGGTTCATCCAGGTTAGGAAGGATCCCTCAGATACTACCCACATTTTGGAATTACAGTTGACCCTTCACCAATGTGGGGTTAAGGTCACTGACCATCTGCGCAGTGGAAAATTCAAGTATAAGTCAACCCTCTGTATCCTGGTTGATCATCCACAGAATCAACCAACCAAGGATTGTGTAGTACTGTAGTATTTTCTATTAAAAAAAATCCGCAGTGGACCCTTGCATTTCAAACCTTTGTTGGTCGAGTCAACTGTATAACATTTTGAAAAAAGAGGCATCAAATATGAAAAAAGGCAATTCCCCAAAGGAGGGCAAGTTTGCTGGAAGGGAATGTTTCATATGAAGTCAGGAAGCAATAACAGTGACAATTTCAGACCCAGAGATCTCAGATTTACAATGATGTTGATGGATTGGAACATGTTATCAGCAAAAGCGGACTAGCTAAATCACAGACTGAGAAGCATAATAAGATTTGGCTTCTACTATGTTTTGCTAAATTAAAGTTTAAAAAGGAAGACATAAATAAATGAAATTGTTGATTGAAGGCCACCCTATTAAGTGAAAATGAATCCACTGAAAGCTCCAGAAGACCCTATAAGCCACTTTGGATAACACTTAATCATGAAACTAAAAATATCCTCAGACTCTCAGAGCCCTTGTGAGTTTGCTGAGAATGAATGAGACAGTACAAGAGGAGAGAATTAGTACCTGGTTGCAAAGAAAATTGGAAGCTCTTTGAAAATTCTAATCTGGTAATAGTTGATCATTACTCTGTAGGTGGAGGCAAGATCATCTTGGGCAACTCTGGTGATGTCAGTTCCCTGCCTGTAATATTTTAGTGACTTTCCATGGCTTTTAATATAAAATTCAAAATCCTTCACACTCCACAAAGTCATGGGGCCTCTGTCTATCTCTGAAGCCAGGTCTTAGTTGCTATAACAAAATACCACACACTGGGTGTCTTATAAACAACAGAAATTTATTTTTCACAGTTCTGGAGGCTGGGAAGTCCAAGCTCAGGTGTCAGTATAATGGGACGAGGGTCTTCTTCCTGCCTCAAGCTGGTACCTTCTTGCTGTGTCTTCACATTATGGAAGGGACTTGGAAGACTCCTTTATAAGAGCACAAATTCTACTCCTAAGAGCTCCACCCTCATGATCAAAGTACCTCCCAAAGCCCCCATCTATTAATACTATCTACTTTGGGGTTTAGGATTTCAACATATGAATTTGGGGAGGACAATTTAGACCATAGCAAGCTCTTCTAACATTTTTCCTCTTTACCTATGCATCCGCCCACTGGTTTTTTGCTTCCTCAAATACTACACATCACTTCCTGCCTCAGGGCCTTAGCACATGCTTAGCCCTTCCGCCTGGAGCACACTCTTCCTTTTTTGCCTAGATACTTCCCATTCATTCATATTACTTTTTTTGGAAGTCTTGGGAAGTTTCCTGTTACACACTCTTGTAGCATCCTATGCTTCTGATTGATAGATCCAATCAAAATCAAAAATTAAGTGAACATAAAATTTATTTGGTTAACGTCTATCTCCCATACTAGATTTTGCTCAGGGGCCATATCCTCCCCTCCAGCCTCATGTTTTCACCTGGAGGTACTTCTATGGAGTAATTCTCATACCTCTCTTTCCCTTCTCAAGTTTAGAGAGTTGAGAGGAAGAACTGGATGGGTGTGGCTTAGTCCTTCGTGAACTTTTCTACTGCTTGTTTGCTGGCAGGAATGCCATCCTGGGTAAGAGGCATATGCTTCAAAGAGGAAGGTCTGTACTTGTCCAGCAGGGCCAGTGACCGGGGGGAAGAAGATACAATAGGATTTACCAATAATACTGCTGACATTTTTATTTTCGTTTCTCCAGTTGCTGTACTTAATTTCTCATAAAATACAAAACTCACAAGGAGAAGAAAAAAGATGTTAAAAATCCCATTAGGTTATAAGCTTGTCTTATTCATCCAATGTAACCCCAGCACTCAGCCCAGTTTCTGCAAATAGTGAATGTTCTATAAATATTTATCAAATGTATGAATTATTTAACCTCTCTGAGCCAGTTTCCTCAAATGTAAAATGATGATAAAACTTACCAATCTGGCCACATTGTATGGGTATTCAACATAGTATATTAAAGCAATCAGTATAGTACCTGGCATGTGGTTAAAGGGATAAATATATTGTAGCTATTATTATCTGCACCGAGAATAATTCCTATTTAGAACTACTCACTTCAACCAGGCGTCAGGTTAATAACCACAATGTTATATGTGTCAACCTGATTTGTTCTGGTGTCTTTCTTAAAAACAATATACAGTCTTTTAAAAACTAATAGTATATAGGGCTTCCCTGGTGGCGCAGTGGTTGAGAATCTGCCTGCTAATGCAGGGGACACGGGTTCGAGCCCTGGTCTGGGAAGATCCCACATGCTGCGGAGCAACTGGGCCCGTGAGCCACAATTACTGAGCCTGCACGTCTGGAGCCTGTGCTCCGCAACAAGAGAGGCCGCGATAGTGAGAGGCCCGTGCAGCGCGATGAAGAGTGGCCCCCACTTGCCACAACTAGAGAAAAGCCCTCGCACAGAAACGAAGACCCAAAACAGCCATAAAAAACTAATAGTATATAGACTAGAAAGATAATCCACAACATGGAATGAAATATAAATGATCTATTCAATGTACACATATAGACTTAAAGGAAATTACTAAAAATATATGAATGTTCAATTATAGTCTGATTCTGTGATTCTTTATCAACCCTCCCATACTAAATTAGACGGAAAGCACTTTCAAAAGCATAGTTAGGGTAATATATCTTCTGGACCTGGTTTGAATCCACTTCCTGTGTTATTCTGTTCAGCTGTCACTCTCTCAGCCTGCAATTTCTCAGACCCTGCTCCTGCATACAGACTTTTTGCTTCAGTTATGCATTTCAGCAACAATTGCATTCAGGTAATGGGTAGTGCCTCAGGACGTAGATCATCAAACAGGAAAAGATGCATTATCCCCATGGGCTGGCGGTGTGAGGGAAAAAAATATTTTATATCTGGATATCTGTTGGAAGTCTCATTCGAAGAAATGGGGACTGTCTCCAATTTCTTACATGACATATTGATAATTTTATCTGATTCGAGATCAAAGGGAGGTTTGCTTCCAGTTAGGATGAAGAAGGATGTGAAAGACTTTCACTCTAGGGGTTAACTACAAGAAAGGAAGGGAAAAACAAAAAGACAAAGGAAAAATCATAGTTTTCTCTGGAACTAGCGAAGAGCAGTGAATACAAGGAAGCCTTAATGAATGGTTGTGCAGAGAGAACTCACTCCCTTATCAGTGGGTAGAGCGTTGCGGGTGCTTCCATCTTTGGGGGTGGCTGCCTGGTCTAGTAGAGGTGAGAACGAGTCAGCCACGGATGGAGTTAAATACGCTTCCGAGTCCTCTAATGAGGAAGGCAGACAGATAAACAATTACAGTAATCCAATACGATCATGTACACGGTAGAGATGTTTTCAAAGGGTCATGGAACACAAAGGAAGGACATAAGCAAAACAAAATATTATATCCAGTCCTCTACCTGAGGCTGTAAGAGGCATTTTTTTAAAGCGGAGCTGTTACTCTTGCATGAAAGAAATTCACCAGGCTCTTCAAGGCTGAATAGAATTGTTTCATATGTGTTCTGTACGCCTCACCGCACTGAGAATAGTGCAGGCAGGTCTGGTTGCCTCCTCCATACTTAATGCCTGATCATCTTTTTTAAAAAAATTAATTTATTATTTATTTATTTATTTTTGGCTGTGTTGGGTCTCTGTTGCTGCACACGGGCTTTCTCTAGTTGCAGTGAGCAGGGGCTACTCTTCGTTGCTGTGCGCGGGCTTCTCATTGCGGTGGCTTCTCTTGTTGCAGAGCACGGGCTCTAGGCGCGCGGACTTCAGTAGTTGTGGCACGCAGGTTCAGTAGTTGTGACTCACGGGCTTAGTTGCTCCGCGGCATGTGGGATCTTCCCAGACCAGGGCTCGAACCCGTGTCCCCTGCATTGGCAGGCAGATTCTTAACCACTGCGCCACCAGGGAAGTCCCAGATCATCTTAATAAAACACTCTTGTCCACTTTCACATAGCAAGGACCTGAACATCAATGAATACTGAGCATCCTTCTTTTTGGCTAATGAACCATTTTATTCTATGAAAAATAAATGTAGGTGTGTTACTATATCATAGGTGTCATTACAGTTCCAGTCAATGAAATAGCAGTAACGGGAAGGACATTCATATTCATACAATGCACTTTAAAATGCCTGATCTCTGCACTATGTAAATGCCCTGAAAGGGTTCCTAAGCCCTATGCTGTGATTTCTCAGTAACAGAGGCCAGGGGCCATAACTGTTTGGGATATTTCGGGCAAAAGTTTCTAATCTTTATCTGTGTGGTTTTCTGTTTATATCCTCCTACGATAACTACACTGATAATGTTGATGGTAATTCCACATAACAGACATCACACAGTACTTTACATGGTGTCTTGATAAGTACTTCATGATAATGGCAAACAATAATTTTCATACAAGCATCCTATTAATTTAATAGAGAGCAGTGCTGTATTTTCACATAGAACGTCTATCCTAATTGTTAGGACTGGTTTGGGGGAAAGCGAAATCAGATATAGCATATATTTTTGCTATTTCTCCATGCAATTTTTGCTACTTTTCCACAATAGAGAAAACATATAACTAGCACGATATCACCCTTTCCTTTCAAAATAGAAAACAAAAATAGAGAAAAGGAAGTCACAAAGAAAGAAGGAGGAAGAGAACCAATTATCGATCATCCATGTGTCAGATATTATTTATACAAATTATTTTATTTAATCGTTTCACTAATCCTGTGCTGTGAGGAAATCCTACAAGTGTGGAAATGGAGACTCACAAAGGAAATTGGCCAAAGTGACAAAGCAGGTAAAAGGACAGAGCTTAGCTTGGCTGTGACGCCAGGTCACCTTCCACAGCACTGGTATCTACTGCATTCTGACAGCAATGCACTGAAAAGGCACGCCGCTGTGCAGACTGTTGCCCTGTCACAGTTTCTGCAATTTCCTTCTCTTGCATCCTTCTGTCCTATACTCTGGCTGTGCTCCCGAGCGGAGGGTGCTTTCATTGTGCAGGCATCACAGTATAAAGGAAGGAGCAATTAGGAAGTTCAAAGTCAGGCACCTCGACTCCTGCCCAGGCTCTGCTACCAGCTAGGAGTAGGATGGGGGACAAGTAAGTCACACCCTGTCTCTGAGTCTCTGTCTTCTCAACAACAAAATGAGTAAATCGGTTTGTTTTCCAAGATTTCCAACCGGCTCTAACACTCAGCGATTAGAAAATGACAGGTTTATTTTGGTCCCTAGGAGAGTAAATTGTCCTAACAGTGAGTCCATTGGGATCATCAAGGAGGTGGTCTGTTCCTGCGGAGCTGATGCTTGCTTGATGGCCCGTGTACCCTGCAACCGGCTACGAACCAGGACTTGATTGCTTCCAGGACTGCGGCAGAGATGCTGCAACGAGAACGGCGGACGCAGAAATGCCTGAGTCACACTGGTCAGCGGTCAGGCATCAAAGAGGCCCAGAAGAGACAAAGCAGCCTCCAGACTCTGACAGCACAGAGACGCCAACTCCTCCTGGCTTCTAATCCCCAAATCAACCACACCCTGTTTCTTCTATTCATGGAAAGTCAGGGAACAGTGTGTGTGCTGGAGCGGGGGACCCTACTAGCAGCTTCCGCTTATGGAATCACAGACTTCTGGATTGAAAGCCATTTTCTACTAACTCCCTCACGTAAAGATGGGAAGGCTGAGGGCAAGAGTGCAGAGTCCTATAGCCGAGACTAGAAGCCAGCCTGATGCGTTCTTTGCAAAACACCAGTGGACAGCGTTTACTCACTGGCTATTCTTTACCCAGTCCGCAGTGTAACCCACCATTGCCACCCACCCCCCAACCACTAAAAACAAGTAACTTGTAGTGAGGGGGTGGGAGTAGGAAGAGAAAAATCAGAGATAATAACCAAGACTTAGGGAAATTTTTTTTTTTTTGCTTAGAAACTAAAGTTTTAAGAGTTCTCTATGAAGCAATAGTGAATCTTTATGATCAATGAAAAGAAAAATAGGACATGAGCAGCCACGCTGTACTTCCTGTATAGTCCAAGAAAAAAAAAAAGATATTTGGACTCTTCTCTAAATTCTCTTTTAATCAATTTGCAAACCAAAATGGATGATGGAGCTCTGAGGCGTTTTTTTCAGCCCTAAGCACCATTACATTCCTACCTCGTTTAGAAACAAGAGACTATTAGTTATATCAAGAAGGCCCGCCTTTAATGTAATTGCTGTCTCAGAATATGGGCTGATTATTAATGCATAATTCTGCTTTCCTCAGAAACATGATTAGGCTTTTCATCTGGAATTTTCACCCAAATTCTGGTAAATACATATTTGCTTTTAAGATTCTTTCAACGAGAGATCAGGAATGATTAAAGGACCCTTGTCTCCATCATAAAGCACTGATTTAAATGCACAGTCATTGCCCAAAGGAGCAAATGGAAGAATTTTACGTTCTGTTTTTCTCCCTCGCTAGATGGTTCTGAATAAAAAGACAAGGGATGTGGAATAACCCATTGGAGTCTGTCACACAATAGCTGAGTGCTTATGAGGGATATTACATGGAAATCAGATGCAAGAAACAGTCATGGGTTACCAGGTAAGTGGGTCCCCTGCATTTACAGCATGAAGTGCCTTTTCATTTTCGTGTTGCCCGCGAAGAGCCTTTTAATTAGAAAAGATCTTCTATAACAGCTTGAAAAAGGGAACCAAGATGTTGTTGACCTTTGCCTGTTCTGTGTTTCTCTTTTCCTTGCTGAAGAAGTATTTATCCACTTTTCCCCCTCAAGTCTCCAGTTCATGGTTCTGGGTGTGAGAACAGCAAAGTGGGCCTCTGAGCTAGTGACCTTGGTTTCCATCTGGGTTCCAGCATTCCCTTTTGGTCAAGTTCTTGGCGGTACCATCCCAGTAGTTGTTCCTGGGGTTTAACACGCTGGGGCATTGCTTTAGGGTCCATATTTTGGTTAGTCTTCCAGTAGCTGGGTAATGACTCTGATAGATCATGGATAAGACAACCTAGGATCTGCCTGCTGCAGCGGAAACACACCAAACACACACACATACAGGCGCCATCTGCCAGAGAACCTCCTTCATCTCAGGTAAAGGAGGTGGGCATAGCCATCCAACCGCCAGTACTCACGCTTTTGTGACTTGCTTCTCCCTGTTCATAATGACTTGGTCTCTTCTGGACAAGTACGAGAATGGGGTGTGGGTAGAGAGGGTAGGAAGGAGGGGAGTAGTTGGCCCCGTGGGGTGGAGGAACAAGACAGTCCCCTCTTTGTTCTTGGCTACAACCAAGTGAAATGCAAAGGGTGATTTGACCTCCTAAATTCTTTGTCTGCCTGCTACAGGGGCTTCGCACCCTTTCTCTCTCCCTACTTGCTCATCACTTATGATTTTTCTCCCACCCTCAGTTTCTGGAACAAATCTGGGCCTAACCTAAAGCACAGGGTATTTAAGCAGCTCCCGTGTTCGAGACTCAGCATCTGGTGGGTCCTAACCTTGGACCCCACTCGAGGGAAATGACTTCTACCGTCATTTCTGCCCCTCTCTTCCCATCTGGGCAGCCTGTTGAGCACCGCATGCCTTTCCTTGGATGGGTCCTGCCTTACTCTTGCCGTTCCCCTTTCCTAATCCAATAGTGAGTGTCTGGTACACTGAACACTTTCCCCTTAATTTAATATGACTGGTGTCTTTATAAAAAGGAGAAATTTGGACAAATTTGGACACAGACACACACACAGGGAGAATACCATGTGAAGATGAAGGTAGAGATCAGGTGACACTTCTTCTGCAGGTCAAAGAATACCAAAGGTCATCAGCAAAGCACCAGAAGTGAGGGGAGAGACAGGGGACAGATTCTCCCTCACACTCCTCAGAACGAACCAGCCCTCCTGACACCTCCATTTCAGACTTTTAGCCTCCAGATCTGTCAGAAAAAAAGTTTTTGTTGGGAGAGTGAGATTGACATATACACACTACTATATAACAAATAGATAATAAGGACCTACTGTATAGCACAGAGAACTCTACTCAATACTCTGTAATGGCCTATATGGGAAAAGAATCTAAAAAAGAGTGGATACATATATATATGTATAACTGATTCACTTTGCTATACACCTGAAATGAACACAACATTGCAAATCAACTAGACTCCAATAAAAATTTTAAAAAAAGAAAGAAGTTTTTGTTGTTTAAGCCACTTAGTTTGTGGTCCTTTGTCATTATAGCCCTAATGGACCAATACAATGGCTGACTATGGTTATTCATACTAATTCATTTTCATGATTTATAGCTTCAGGGCCTTCCCATCCTCTATAGGACATATGCTTCTAGAATATTTCATTATAGTTTTATGAATCAAAATTCCACGAATGGGGATTTATAAGATTATAGGTGTGGAATGGCTCTTAGAGACCATCTTCTGGCAGATACAGAAATTGAGGCCCTGGGAGATGAGGTGACTGACTTCAGGTCACATAGGAAGTTTCATTTGTTTGTTTTTTTGTGCTACTTGCCCTGGACTCTACCGGGCCACACTGATGTTCTCTTTTTTGGCCTATTTAGAGAAGAGTCTATCAATGGTACAGCTCTCTCTCCAGGAAGAAGCACATAGTGTCCTTTGTGTTGGGACCAATCCCTGCTCCGTTCTTTACCCATGTTTGCTAGAACTCCCTGAGATGGACAGAAAATGCAGATCTCATTACTCTAGCACCAGCTACTGTGGACCTTTGGAGATCACCATGTTTCCATACAATAAACTCCTCTACTGCCCTGGGAGAGAACTCTCTTAATTCCTGTGTCCTCGGCCTTGAGATCTGATGGACTTTTCCAGCAATATGGTACTAGGTATGCATTGCTTTACTTGTAATGTAGCAATTAGTCTTTGAGGAAGCACATAAAGCCTCTTTTTCTAAGCATAACCTGAGAATGTCTGATGAGTTTGTAAGCAGCTCTTTGCAGGAAACCACCCTCAGTAGGAAGCCCCTTTTCTTGTCACTTTAGCAAAGCTATATCATAACTAACTTTTATACCAGGCAGCCCCATGCTCTACTCAACTCTGGCCCAAGCACACCTTTCATATCTTTTGATCACACAATACCTTGCCTAGTTTGTCAGTTCTTCCTGTAGATCAAAGAAGTAGAAATGAAGAACAAGTAATTAACAGATGACCTGACATCTCCCTAGCTTCCTGTTCAGTAATCTCCCGAACAAACTGTATGACCAAACTGTGTGAACAAGGTAACATCCTGAGGAAGGTCACGAGGAGTTGACAAGCCTGCACACAAGCTGGCACACAGTGGGGGATGATTAACTGAGATTACTTCCCTCCTTTGCCTTAAAACTTTCATGGCCAAGCAGAATCTTTGGAGGTGGTTTCTGGGGGACGCTCAGTCCACCATCTCCCCAGATTGCTGGCATTCTGATTAAAGGCACCTTTCCCTTCTACCGTTTGTGAGTATGTAATTGATTTTGTAAGCAGCGAGCAGCAAGACCCAATTCATTCGGTAACAATTCTCCTCTATTGACAATCTCTGAACAGAACTGCTAGGGGTTTTGGTTGTCTCCAGCCTGCAGTACAAATACCCCTGTTGGGCTCTCTGTGGAATGCATCCAGGGGCCAAGAATGGCAGCTCTGTGGTCCTGGACTGCAGAAGTCAGTGCTTGGAGGTCCAAGGGGGATGGTCAAGCAAATCTGGGGTTGAGATACTTCACTGTCCCCTCTGTTCTCAGGAAGCCCTGTGGGCTGGCTCCACACCACCTCACGTGGTTACCTGACCTAGTTAGTCAGGTTATCAGCAAATCATTCACACCAAAAGCAGAGGAGGTGTGTCCTCACACCTTCTCCTGCTCTTCTACACCCCCTAGGAATGACCCGATGACTCCAAATTTGAAGCCAGATACTTCATACCTATTGAGTAAGGTATGAATTGGGTGTGATGTTTTACAATTTTTCAGTGGGGTAAGTTACACTAAAATATTGGCCTAAAATAAAAATCCATCAATTACAGTTTATTTCTGAGACTTGGGGAAAAACACATGTGCAAAAGCAAACTGTTAGGCTGCTGGTATGAAGAATGGAAGCGTCTTGCTCCAAACTGTTGTCTGACTGTTGAAATGTCACCATTGTTGTTTCATCCACGTATTAAAAATACACACACCCTTCCCTGGGGGAAATCTCAATATAAGTTACTTACATCCTAGCATGACTAAGGGATCTGAGAGGAAGAAGGCTCTTTTCAGCTGAAGCCTAGGCAAGCTGGGCTGATGCTCGGTCCATGTTATGTATTCCGTACCTGTTCCTGCCTTCGTCATCTACTTGATGGTAAGAGGCAACATCAAAGAAAGGGAGGCTGGGGACTGCCCTGGTGGCGCAGTGGTTAAAAATCTGCCTGCCAATGCAGGCGACACGGGTTCGAGCCCTGGTCCGGGAAGATCCCACATGCCGCGGAGCAACTAAGCCCGTGCACCACAACTACTGAGCCCGTGTGCCACAACTACTGAAGCCTGTGCACCTAGAGCTGGTGCTCTGCAACAAGAGAAGCCACCACAACGAGAAGCCTGCGCACCGCAACCAAGAGTAGCCCCTGCTCGCCGCAACTAGAGAAAGCCCGTGTGCGGCAACGAAGACCCAACGCAGCCAAAAATAAAATAAATAAATAAATAAATAAAAGTGTTAAAAAAAAAAAAAAGAAGGGGAGGCTGGAGGGTTACAGATACATATTCCTGAAGCCACAACTTTACTATGGCCTGCTGCAAAATGAGAGGGACGTGGGAAGTCTGGACCATCTTCCATCTCCCGATTGCCTTGCAAGCTTGTGGGTGAAGGGATGATGGGTACCAGAAGGAAAGTCAGAAGAATATGTTCAATTAGTCATTACGTGTGCGTTAAACATTTCCTCTGGGGACTTCCCTGCTGGCCCAGTGGTTAGGACTCCATGCTTCCACTGCAGGGAGGTGCAGCCTCCATCCCTGGTCGGGGAACTAAGATCCCTCATGCCTCACGGCGTGGCCAAAAAAAAAAAAAAAAAAATTTAAAACAACAACAAAAATCTCCTCTGTGCACAGAACTTTACTACACACTGTTGGTATTTTAAAAATATCCAATATGTGGTTTCCTCCCTGGAGGCACCTACACTTTAGTCGGGGAGATAAGATTTCCGCAGAACCTCTCTTTCCGGAAGCCTTCATAAGGGTGGAGTGGTTCTTAGCTGCCTGAGAATACATAAATGCCTGGAAAGCACAGGAATGGTCTCCACGGAGTCACAAGGTCCTTTCCAAACCCAGGAACCCTGAGACCTGCTGGATGTGAACATCGGTACCTGGAGGGTTGCCTTTCTCCTGAGACTTGGTCAACCAGTTGGGTCAGCTGACTCCAGGGTCTTTAAACGTTTTTTCCAGCTACCCAAACAAACTCCTCCATTGGTTCAGCCACAAACCTAAGAGGGCCACATAACTCCTCCACCATGTTTTCTTTCTTTTGAGGGTATAATGGCTTGAAAATGAAGCCAATCTGCTCTTGGTATATTTGGGAATTTTCTACCCTTCTCAGAGTTCAGATTCTATCCAAAAGGGAAGAGACTTAGTCTGTCTCCCCACGGATAGAAAGTGACCCAGACACAGGTAGCAAAGTTTAGAGATAGGAGCAAGCTTTTGGCAAGAGTGGAGCCAATGAGATTTCACTAGGCCGAGGAGAAAGTTGGATGAAGAAAGCAGAAGTTGCGTTACTTCACAACCTGGCTCGAGTTAGACCAAGACATTTTCCCTTTTAGGCAGGTTGGCCATTCCTTATTCCCTTGGTGTCATTTATTCCCTAGTAACAAACTAATTATAACAGACCCATAACTCAGCAATTAAGAATAACTAACGTATGTTCCTTTCCCAAGGGAGAATGAATCAAGTATCCCAGGCAGGATCCTTTTATCATTTTGTTAACTACACAGGAAGCAGGGAGCTCCTTTCATCCAAGCCGCCTTAAATATCACAGGGTCTGCTATATAGCCCGAGGCAGTAAATAGCTTCCATTTTGCACCAGATACATTTTGAGTTCTCTCTCTCTCTCTCTCTCTCTCTCTCTTTTTTTTTTTTTCACTTAAAGACAAAAGAAAAACAGAAAGAAACTTAAAAGCAGCAGGAACAGCAGACTGTGCTGCCCTTACTCATCACCAAATTATTCCTTTTGTCCTGGCATTAAACAGTAGATGGCAATAAAGAAAGCCCCAGGAGCACAATATTCTTGGGATTGTATCAGGGTGGAAGATTAAACTCTTAAACCATTCAAGTTGTCTCTGCTCTGCCCCTGAACCAAGAGGCTCTTATTGTTCTCCACACTGTTTCAGAATGAAATATATTTCTGCAGTGGTAGAGAGAATTTATGAGTAGCTCCAGGCTTCCTGTCTGAAGATTCTTTCTCTCAAAAAGAGGTAAAGGAGAGGGGAAAAAAACCCTACACTGAAAATCAAAATAGACTTGCTTGGTATGATTTTATTTAAGAAAACTTGATACCTGTGCAAAGCCCAGGTTGCCTGTTGTTGGTGTCTAAACTAGAACAAGAAAGAACTTTCCTATAAAATTCCTAGTGAAGCAAAACTCTCATAGAATCGAAATTACTCTTTTACTCTGAAGTGATGAGTCATTGTAATTGGGCCTCACGCCTAAGTGTAACCAGAAAATCCTCCAGCCACATTTTGACTACAAAAGTCAATTCTAATCAATCAGTTCCCAGCTTAAAATAACATGTCAAGTTCGGTAAAGATATTTACAAATCAGTTTCTCTCTGCTTTGATCTAAATTTAAAGAAAACAAGCTTTCAGGTTTTAGATGATAAATAATATTCTTGAAAGCTGGAAAGGAGATGCAGTATCCCATAATACTCCTTGAAACAGAAGAAATTTGGAATTGGAATAGAAGATGGGTTTGCTATGGGCAGGGGGAGGAAGGGCAAGAATATTAAATAAGCTTCTTGGAAGGTCCAGGAGCTACGGACCACTGCAGTCCTCCAGGGGGTGCCCCCAGTGGAAGGAGGAAGCAAGATGAAAACCTTTACATTTCTACACGTAGGTCAAGTATCATCCATGTAAACACACCAGGAAACTACCATAGCTGACAGTTCCCAAATCAAGAGACGTGGTTCCCTATTGGAGACCCCAGATGTCCTGATTCCAGAATGAATGAGCACAGCTGGTTCACAAAGAGGCAGCCACTACCCCCATGTGCTAGGAGTGCCAAAAGAGCTTTCTGTCCTCAATGTCTCCCCCACTGCTTGCTTTGGCACCCTCCCTATAGTGTTGAAATTATCTGCATCTGAATTACTTATAGGTAATAAAAAAAAAAAAAGAACTCAAGGCAGCTAGTGCCTCACTGTGAGACCAATGATATAGCTGTTGATAATTCTCTAGCCCCTACAGTACTGGTTCTGACTGTTGAGGTTGCTAAAGACTCTGTTGAAAATCATCTGCAACATATGGTTCCTCTTTCTAGAAAAATGAACAGATGCAGGGAAGTTTGTATGTAAGTTCAGATGGTTCACAAATCTCTCGAAGTCCACCTATGAAGCCAACCCATCTCTCTGTTTCTCAGATTTGACTGCCCTCCCCTGTACTCATTCTCCACTTACACTCAATCTCACCTCCTCCATGAAGTCTTCCATGGTTTCCCCCATCTAAACACCTCAGCTCTCACCACCTGCACTGCTCGTTTGTGCTCTCTTAGAAGGTGTGTTTTCTTTTCATTCACTAATGTCTTGTCTTCCTGAAGGATCATATGCTCCTTGAAAGCAGGTAGGTTGTGTTCTTCAATTTTGTATCTCCAGAGCACTGGGTAGGAAAGAAGGACTCTGTTATGCCTCTTACCCAATACACAATTTTTCCCCGCTATGATCAATTTCTGATAGATGCAACATTTTCCCGTAACATTAGAAAGCAGCAAATGACATGTTTTCCCCTCCTCTGGACAGAGACTGCCAAACCCAGGGGAGCATGAAGTGTGCTGGGGGACATTCAGCAGATGGAAGCTGACACTTTCCAAATAAACAATGAGTAAGTGATGTGTCCATGGAAAGTTTGCATTGCTAACTTCATTACCATCCTGAGGGCTCATCTCATGATTCAAACAGCTGGTGTTAAAAATGACCAGAAGTTCTGGAAACTCTTCCAGGTTAAGCCCCTGTTGACTCTTCTAATTGGGGCAATTTCAGTGTGATCTGTCTTCTCCCCTCTTCACACAGGCCAGTGTGGATTTCATTTAAACTTCTTTCCAAGTTAGAGCTGCTACCAAACATTTACAGGGTCATCTTCCTCAAACCTTCCGAAGCATGGATCTACAGTGAGGTGATATCCTCTGTGACTTGCCTCCTCTTCCACCAATAGCAGTATACTTTTATTGTTAATATTAAAAGACAGTGTATGTTGGGATAAATAGCAAAAATAATATAAATAACTTTCAGAAATATGAGAACTTTTCATTTATTTTTTCCTAGGCTGATTTTGTAATTTAGTGGTTATGCACTTTGGTATCAGACCGAAAGGGATTTTAATACCACCAGCAGTATGAGGAAGTTACTTGACTTCTCAAAACCTCAGTCTCTTCATCTGTAAAATGGGAATAATTATGCCAACTTCATAGGTTTGTAGTAGGGATTGAGACGAAATCATGTATGCCACAATGTCTACCACATAGTAAGTACTCAGTGAATAAGTAATCCTAAATTCTTTGCTAGATGGTAGCTAGATGATTTCAGAAGCTATGGGGTCACGCTGAAGTTGTTTACTCTTATGTAGATCTGAAGCAGGCTTGGATTGGAACCAGAGGACTCATGCAATAACCTGCTAGGGCCTGTTTCTGAATCTCAACTGTGGACCACATCTGTTAAGAATAGTAATTTCTACCAGAGTGCTGATGTGTAAATTAAATCGGATTTTAGATAGAAAGCATCTGGCCTGCTGCCTAGTACATAGGAGGCACTCTATAAAAGCTAGTGCTCCCACCTGCAGCACTGTGACCAGCCAGGCACTAAGGATAGCAACTCCCTCTAAGGAGGCTTCTGTGAGAATGCAAGGAACCTTAGCTCCGTTTTTATTATTATTATTTTTTTCACAGTCCAAGAAATATTTTAATTTTTGTTCATTCTTTTCCAAATTACAGTAAAATGGGCCCTTTTGCACTTAAGTGATTTTGTAAGAGTTTTATACTCACTTTAAAATTCTAGATTATATTCCTAGCTTTTATGTTTATTTTTAATTAATATTTTTAATTGAAGAATAGTTGATTTACATTTTAGGTGTACAGCAAAGTGATTCAGTTATACATATGCATATATAAATTCTTTTCAGATTCTTTTCCATTATAGGTTATTACAAGATATTTAATATAGTTCCCTGTGCTATACAGGACCTTGTTGTTTATCTATTTTATATGTAGTACTGTGCATCTGCTAATCCCAAATCCCTAATTTATCCCTCCCCCCACTTTCCCCTTTGGTAACCATAAGTTTGTTTTCTGTGTCTGTGAGTCTATTTCTGTTTTGTAAGTAAATTCATTTGTATAATTTTTTTAGATTCCACATATAAGTGATATCATATGACATCTGTCTTTCTTTGTCTGACTTACTTCACTTAGTATGATAATCTCTAGGTCCATCCATGTTGCTTCAAATGGTATTATTTCATTCTTTTCTATGGCTGAGTAATGGTCCATTGTGTGTGTGTGTGTGTGTATATATATATATATATATATATATATACACCACATCTTTATTCATTCATCTGTCGATGGACTTTGAGGTTGCTTCCATGTCTTGGCTATTGTAAATAGTTAGCTCCCTTTTATATCCATCTATTTATTTACCATTTGCAGTCTTCATTCCTTCCTAGACATCTGTCTAGTATCATTCGCTCTTGGCCCTTTGTTCTCTCTTTTTTTTTTTAATTGGAGTATAATTGCTTTACAATGTTGTGTTAGTTTTAAAACACATTTTTATTTTTAAAATAAATTTATTTATTTATTTATTTTTGGCTGCGTTGGGTCTTTGTTGCTGCGCGCGGGCTTTCTCTAGTTTTGGTGAGTGGGGGGCTACTCTTCGTTGTGGTGCATGGGCTTCTCATTGCGGTGGCTTCTCTTGTTGCGGAGCATGGGCTGTAGGCACGTGGGCTTCAGTAGTTGTGGCACGTGGGCTCAGTAGTTGTGGCGGATGGGCTTAGTTGCTCCGCAGCACGTGGGATCTTCCTGGACCAGGGCTCGAACCCACGTCCCCTGTGTTGGCAGGTGGATTCTTAACCACTGCACCAGCAGGGAAGTGCCCCCCCTTGGTTCTTTATAATTCTTATAATGCAGGTCTGCTGGCAACAAATTCTCTTAACTTTCATTTGTCAGACATGTCTTTATTTTACCCCCTCTCTTAAAGGAACTTTTTATTGGATATAGAATTATAAATAACTTGGCTTTTGTTTCAACATTGAAAAGATGTCTTTTCATTGTCTTCTGGCCTCTGTTTCTGACAAGAAATCAGTGGTCATCCTTATCTTTGTGTGTAAGTAATGTGTCCTTTTTTCTGCCTGCTTCAAGACCTTCTCTTCATCTTTGATTTTCAGCAATTTTACTTGATATGCTTGTGTGTGGTTTTTAAAAATATTTTTTCCTTTTGGAATTTGCCAAGCCTCTTGGATCTGTAATATTTTTCATCAATTTTGAGAAGTTTTGTCATTATTTCCTCAAAATATCTTTTTCTGCTCAACATTAATCTCTTCTCTTTCTGAAGTTCCAATTACATGCATGTTAGACTGTTTGATATTGTCCCACAGGTCCTTTGAGTTTCTGTTCAGTTTTCTTCAATCTTTTTTCTCTTATTTCTTCATATTGAATACTTTCAGTTAATCCATTTTAAAGTTTACTGATTCTATTTTCTTGCCATCTCCAATAAACGATTAAACCCATCAGTGAATTTTTTTCATTTCAGCTGTATTTTTCAGTTCTAAAATTTTGATTTCCTTTTTTTTAAAGTTTTTATTTCTCTGCTGGGATTTCCTATCTCTTCATTTGTTAGACCATGTTTTTTCTTTCCTTCTTTGCACGTATTTTCATTCAGTTCTTTGAACCTATTTATCATAGCTGATTGAAAACCTTTGTCTACTCAATCCAACATCTAAGCCACTTCAGACTGGTTGGTACTGACTGCTATTTTTTTTGGTTCTGGATCACATTTTCCCACTTTTTAGTTTGTCTCGTAATTTTTGATTGAATACTGGATATTTTGAATAGTATGTTATAAAGATTCTGAGCTCTGTTATCTTCCTCTGAAGAGTGTTAATTCTTGTTTTAGAAGGCAGTTCAGTTACTGGCTGATCACCTTTAACTTGCATAAGCTTAGTCTGGTACTTTGTTATAGAATCTGTGGAAAGCACAAGGTATTTCCCAAGCTCCTCTACCCTGATAGGCTGCAATCTTCAAATTCTGTCTCCCCTGAGATTTTGTCAGGGTTTAGTTTTAGGCTTTGTTAATGCAGGTCTGGAATAGGTCTTACTATAGTGCATGTGTTGATCCTCAGACCAATCCTACCTACCTGTTTTTGAAAATAAAGTTTTATTGGAACACAGTCATGCTATTCATTTACATATTGTCTAGGACTGGTTTTGTGCTACCATGGCAGAATTGAGTAGCTGCAATAGAAACTGTATGGCCTGCACAGGCAAAAATATTTACCATACAGTAAGTCCCCTACATACGAACCTTCAAGTTGCAAACTTTCAAAGATGCGAATGTATGTTTGCATGTCCAGTCACGTAATTTAGTTCACGTGTCTGGCATACATGTCACACATATATGTGACAACCACCTCTACAAGTGGTTGTGGTTTTGTATACTTTACTGTACAGTACTGTATAGAGTACAGTAATACAGTATCTTTATTTCCTGCCTGTTCACTCGGTGCCAGACCCTGTATGCCAGCTGTTGTACTGTACTACTGTACTTTCCAAGGTACTCTACTGTAAGATTAAAAGTGTTTTCTTTATTTTTTGTGTTTGTTTTTCATGTATTATTTGTGTGAAAAGTATTATAAACCTATTACAGTACAGTACTATATAGCCGATTGTGTTAGTTGGGTACCTAGGCTAATTTTGTTAGACTTAACGAACAAATTGGACTTACGAACGCTTGCTTGGAATGGAACTCGTTTGTATGTAGGGGACTTACTGTATTGCCTTTTACAGAAAAAGTTTACTGAATCCTGCTTTAGAGTATAGTCTTTACTCCTATGAAAAGTTCTTTCTGGTGTCTTAGTTGGATTCCAGGGGTGTTAACAAAGTGTTACTGAGACTTTGGGTTCAAAAGTCCAAAGTCTTTGGGAACTGCTTTTCCACCAGCATTGCTAGTAACTGTTCATTTTCAACCCCATAGTAGCTGCTATCTGATGAGCCCCTGATGGTCTCTTCCTGTACATTTATAGCCCAGTTCTCAGTCGTGGTCTCATGAGGGACCCCCTCCCCCCTGACCCCTACCCCATACAGACTGTTGGGAAACCCTCTCTGCAGATCTTCCTCTTTGCTGATGCCCTATTCTGTAGATTCCAGTTGTTTCAGCTCTGCTACATTCTGTTCTCTGTCTCTTCATCTCTATGTCCAAGAACTGCTTGGACTTCTGTGCTGCAGTTAGACACTGGTCTTCCAGTAGAGAGCTGGATGATTTGGGGATTTACCTTTAAGTTTTTGTCTGTCAGGGATAACAGTGTTGGGCTGCCTCTGGTCCATTGCCTATAAACGGCTGCCTCAAATATTTTCACCCAGTTTCATAGTTGTTTACGGCTGGAGGACTAGTCTGGTACCAGTTACTCCATCATGGCTAGAAGTATAAATCCCTCTAGTTCTTTTGAAAACCTTATCACCCTCTTGGCAGATGATAACTTTCAGAGTCTGTGGCCCCATTTCTCATTGCTCTTCCAACTCTCAGCTTAATGCATTTCTCTTCTTCAAAAAGAAGCCAGGTTCTCTTAGGGATCTGCTAGTAATTTTCTATTTTCTCTCCCAGGGACATCTGCAGTTCACAGCCCATTTGCAAAATAAACCAACCAACACCCCCTGAATGCAGTGAGGGATAGGGCCCTTTTAGACTCTGGTAACTAGCTCCACCCACTACCTTTTATTCCCTAGGATGATTCAGGACAATGCTCACTCACCCTTCATGGTTATGGGGTTTTAGAATGATCCTTTACAACAGAAAATTATATTAACATTAATCTGAATGCACATTTCCATGTACGGAAGAAGAGGAATTGGCCACAGGCTCACATACCAAACAATCAATAGGTAACCCAGTCAATTCTTATCATGACAAAGGAAAGAGGGAAAGTAAACCTTCATTTATGGAGAAACAGTGATGGGTCAGGCACTCTGCTAAGCACTTTCACATATATCATGTCATTGAATTCTTACTGCAACCTTGAAGAGATGGTATTATTATCCCCATTTTGAAGAAACAAAAAACGGTAGGCTTGGAGAGATTAAATAGTTTGTGGCAGCTCACATCAGTCCCTGGTGAAGCCCCAAAGCCAGGGATGTCTGCATGACTTTGGAATTCTTTTCCAGAGAACAGAGAACCACACCAAAGAGGAGACCTGGCCTCTGCCTTCTTATAGGTGCACGATTTACAGGGCTAACCGTTTGTGACTTACTCTTTTAAATCTGTCCTTGGTTTAAACTGATTTTACTTGCATACAAAGGTTGAGGGAAGGGGAAACAGTACACAGTATGATTTTCCTTAGACTGAAATTAGCCTATCTGCGTCGAAGCTAAGAATGGAAAGAGTAGAAGTGTTAGTTTAGGAAGCCAAATTTTCACTCACCCTTCTTTGTATTTATTTTTTTAAATTTATTGTTGTGAAGTATAGTTGATTTACAGTGTTGCGTTAGTTTCTGGTTCACTCACCCTTCTTTGATCTTAATATTTCTAAGCACTAACATCAATTAAGCACCTTCTGTTTGCCCCTGTCCTAAGTATTGGAAACACATCTAATTAAATTCCCTCAGCAAAACTGTGAGGTGTGTATTACTGTTTTGCCTCATCTTCACATTACAATAATAAAGTCTAAGGAGATAAGCAGTTTCTAGCAGAAGGTAATTAGCAGACTCAGAGTCTCACCCAGACTATAAAACTTCAGTCTGTACTTCCAACCCCTATGCTGTACTCATTTCCAACTGCCTCTGTCCTAAACAATTTGATTCCATAATCCCAGAATTCCTGGAATTAGAAATAATTCCTAATAGTCTTGACCTCTTAGCCTCCATGCCCCAAACTCTCTTCCTAGACAATGGCAAAGACTTTGAAATAGGTTTGGGTTCAGATCCAGACCTTGGTACCCTCTATAAAATTGAGGAAAATGGGGAATTCACTGGGGGTCCAGTGGTTAGGACTCTGCGCTTCCACAGCAGGGGTCCCGGGTCCGGGAACTCTCCGTCAAGCTGAGGTGCAGCAAACAAACAGACAAAAAAAGACCCTGAAGAAAATCATTCCTCTTTTGTCAGGGCTGTGAGGGTTAAAAACTTGTGAGCACAGAGACGGTGGTCAAATGTTCATTACTTGTATGATTACAGTAATAAGCAAGCGTCCTGAAGATACAGCTATGACCCTCTATTTTATCTACCCCCGGCTGATATGCGCGAGTGACTTTGCTCTCAGATAAAAGACCTTCATGTTTTATGGAATAAGGCCGCCTAATCGCTCAAGAACAAAGATAAGGCAACCAACCACACACAGCTAAAGAGCAGCCCTGCCTTCCACAATGCCAAAGTAAATAATACAAAGTAAATAATACAAAGTAAATAATACAGCCTGCCTTGGGGGCTGTGCAAAAAACCCATGGGGAAAATGTAAAGTCAATTGTGTAAGTCTGATAAGAAAAGCAGAAACGCTGATTCCTGGAACAGAGAGAAGAGCTTTAAACCGCGAGAGTATGGACCTTATTTCAAAGAGCTTCGAGGATGGGCGATTAATATCGAGCCCTGTTCAATCGACCAGCAAAAAGTGAAGCAAAGGCTCGAGAGCCTGGAAGACCAGACCAACCGGATAGAAGTGGAGTAGTGGAGAAATGGGATCGCAAGCCTGGAAATGCTGGGGCTGCATGCTCCACCCTCTTGCCCCCTAGCGCCCACCTCCGCTCCAGCAGCTCGCGCTCTCTGCTGTGGGCACTGCTGCTTGTTTTAAAAGGATCCGGCTAATCTGGAAGGGCTGGGCAGTTTAGGATACATTGAGGACAGTACGCGTCGCCCGTGGATACCCAAGAAGAGAGTCTACCCACACCCTGCTCAAAAAGTGTAGGGTCACCCTGGTCCTCAGGCCTGGCCCTTGGGCTGCGGCGTCCGTATTAACGAGGGACTGTAATATAGGCAATACAAGTTCTTTTAGGACCGGCTTTTTCGTTCCACCCACAGCCCTCATCTCGCTGTTCCGCCTCGGGAAGGGGCCATCAGGAAGAGTAGAAACTCCCCAAAGTTCCTTAAAAGCCAAACCACTAAGAGGTTCCAGAAGAAGGGGTGTGTGTGTGTGTCCGGGCTCGTTACTGCAGCATTTTGCACAAAACAGCACACGTTTGCCAGGTTGTTTCCGGTGCCTGCGGCAGTAACCCGTGTGGCGAAAGGGTGGGGTACTAGAGAAAACAGAGGGTCTGGGAATGGCAGAGGAATTCTCTATAGGGAAATCGCAGAAATAACTTTTAAAATGGTCAGGGAAGATGCTTCTGGCAAACCATGGAGGGAAGTAATTAGATGGGGAGAGGGACAGAGTCCAGGGAGTTTCTCGATGTCAAAATGCAAAAGCTAGAGCATTAGTGTAAGAGCGCACGGGAGACCCGGGGCTTGGGGAAGCCCTTTTCCCCTTCCGCGCACCGTTTGCCAAACTGAAGCAAATGGATTGCTCCAAGCAGCCAAATCTGAGGCCCTTTTGGAGTCAAGAACGCCTTTAGAAGGCAATGAAAGTTCGGTATTTTCTCCCGAGAAACGCGCCAGTGCACGAACACACATCAGGTGGGGCGCATTCTCAGGGGGTTCCTGCACAGCCCCCCAGCTGGCCTACGATGCAGAGGCGGGACCCTGGACGATAGCTGGGACGCCTTCCCTCTGCTAACGGGAAGAAGAGGGGGCGCGCTCGCGCCGCGGAGGAGGAGGAATGACTCAGCATCCTCCCGTGGCCGGGAACGCGGGAGGGGGGCAGGCACCGCACTGAAGACGAGCTCCCCTGCGCTTGGCGTTTTGGGGTGCCACCCCTAACTTCGATGTCTCTTTTGACCAAGGAACGTCTCTTCTCCCTCTGGCCCTGCACGCCGCGGGCTCCGGATGCAGCCTCCCGGATCATCCACGCTGCGCCCCTGGGTCCGATGCAAACTGGCCGGCCCCGCCCTGCTGCAGTCTGCACCCCGGGTCACTAAAGGGGAGTTAAAATACAGTACAAATACCCCTCTTGTTCGAGGGATTGCCCTTTACCCCTCTGCGGCGCCCCCTGGCTCGTTCTCCCTCCCACCCGCCTGCTCTCAGCTCTTTTTTTTCCAGAAAAGTTGCAGCAGTATTGAACTTGTGCCCGAAAGGATGCTGCAACGGCAGCTTGCCGGGGGCCCGCGCAGGGGAGAAGGCTTGGGTACCCACGCAGGCCTCCCACCCGGCTGGAAGGGGGAGGTAGTGTGAAACAAAGATTTCTCGCACATATTTTGCACGGAACAGCGCAATGATGGGGACCCCAACTCACTGCACAAACGGAAGGCGACGCCCTAGGAGGCCGGTCCTCGCCTTGGGCATCTGCTGTCCCCGCTTCGGCGCGCTGCTCCGTCTCACCAGCAGAGGCGCTGTCGCAGCGGGCAAAGCGCTGCCCCAGGAGTGGGCCGCCGACAATGCTGCGGCCACGAGTTCTTCTAAAGAAGGGAGGCCGCCAGCGTGGCACAGAGCGTTCTTTGTACAACTGCACGGCTTCAGGGAAGAGGGAACCTGAAAAGCTTTTCCAAAAGAAAGGCCCTGGAGACAAGTAGTTAAGTCTCTCTTTTTGCTTTTCATTGGTTGTCAGGCTGAAAGTTTAATTAGCCCAGTTAATAGAAAATATCATATGTAAGTAAGGGCCACGTCTTTCCTTCTAAATTATGACACTTTGTATCCCAACCTATTTAAATATTTATCCCAAATTCTTGGTGCAGCCAGTAATCTATAGAAAAAGTCTATTAACTCCTTTCCTATCCAGATCCATGTGTGTCCCCCTTCCCCATTCTGGTGACTTGTTCTCCCTTTCTTTTAGGGTGCGGTCTCAGGCCTCATGACACCCCTCCACCATCCCTCCGAGTTGCCTTCTAAAGCTTTGTATTGTTTCCTTCGCCCTATGCCTAGCAGGGAAAGGGTGATTTATTCACTCGTTTTTACATGCATTGGACATTCCCTTTGCAATCCATACCCTCAAGTCCTTTTTAAATATAGAAATGTGGATTTTTTTTTTTTTTCTGTCACTATCTTGGGTATTCTGTGGTGCTATGATTGTTTTCATTCCTTTCTGCCTTGAATTGGTTAATCGAAGACTCTTCTTTCCCGTGTCTCTATGGAAAGGTTGCCTAAGGACATAGCAGAACTATAAACTAAATGGGTGTCAGTGACAAAGCAGATTCTCCGTGCTTGGGAGAATCCTAGTGAGACAGAACTTGGGCCTCTGGCGAGACCTGCCAATGAGATAATGTCTCTGGCAGAAAAGGTGAACTTGGGCTGTAACCTGTTAATGGCCGGACCAACCTCAGATCTCTTTGTGGACTCTCGCTGGCACAACTCTGAGACACATTGGTGTCTGCTTTCTCCTGATGCGGGTCTGATCAAAAGATGTGCCCTCTGAGTACAGTCAAGTTGCAGATTTGACCCGTCAGAATGTCTACAGTTCAAGAGAGACCGGGCACCCGGGTCATAGGCAGACATGTAAGCCCTTTGCCAGTGCTACACAGTAAAGACGAAGTACTGCAGAAAGGACTCCGGGCTTCTCATACGGCGCCTCCCTTTAGCCTGAAATATGCCTGAAGACTTTGGAGAACTGGTCCAATTATCTCCTTTTCTGAATAGGAAACAAGAGCCAGGAAAGTTAAGGGGCTTGCTAAATTTATTTAGTTCCAGCTTTAGAACCTAAGACTCTCCGTTCTTTGTGCTGTGTCTTTTCTACTACTCAGTTTTTTCTTTCCCAGTTATGGCCCAGGATGCTCTTTTATCTCTCTCTCTCTGTCTCTCTTTCTGTCTCTCTCTGTCTCTCTCTCACACACACGCACACATATCTTTGGGAAGATTGATGCACTAATATTTTTTAACCCTATCTTTTAATACTTTTAATAGTTAAGGAATGTGAATTCTTTTACTATATTACAAGTCAGTGAGTTAATTATCAGGAAATGTCTTGAAGGAAGGAAAGAGTTGCACGGGGGTGGGAGTGGGAGGGGTCGTGAAAAAAATCGCCGCAGTGGAGCCTCTTGGGTATCCAGTTGGCCTCTCAGGGCAATTGGGGGCAGCTGGTAGGTCAAGAGTCAGGAAGACCGTCCTGTCTAATGTGCAGTCTGGCTGGAAAGCAGACACATAGCAGTCCCTGTTCCAGTCTGTGTACTGCTCAGACAATTGCCTTAGACACTCTGAGATGAACTGCTGATGATCCTTCACCCATCTTGTCTCCCTTCTGGCCGCTGAGGAGTGGAGTGGTGGAGTGGGCCGTCATTATGCGGCAGGGAGCTACACACTTAGCTCAACAGCCCTAGCTCTCAATTTAAACTGTCTGAGTGTCTGACATTTTAATCCATCTAAAAGCTTTCTTCAGAAATGAGCCGGCTGCTGGCGGTCACTTGTCAGGTTTAAGGGGGTGAGCTGAGCTAAGAGCCGCTGCCGGAATAAACGTAGTTGTGTCTAGATTTGCAAAGTGGAAGCTACGCAGAGCAGCTGCGGTGGGCCGACGAGGAAAATGGCAGTTGGGCTTCAAGTTCTAAATCTCCATGCCGACTTTTTCCTAGTCCTTTGTGTACTTTTACATTGTTTTGACGAATTAGAGTTTTATGGGCAATAATGCGCTGTCAGCCATGCGACTTTATGGAATCAAAGAGAGACTAGGGGAGTCTCTCATAATTTAAGAAATAGGGGCACTCTGACCACTTACTTTTTCTTTCTTTTTAAATAATAAGCATAAAGGCAGTACACCAATAAATCAAAGATGTTTATCCCATAGTCATGCTCCTGCAGTCCCCTTGGGTCTTGTAATGTCACCCCTCTGGCTAAAAGAATACATTTGCCCCTGAATTTTACCATACTTCCGTGCTTTGTAATGCATAGGTTGTATTATGGGAGGAGAAGGGAAACAAATAAACCAAGTTGAATGTATAATATGGCCATTAAGTTTGTTCAGATTTGGTTTGGGCTAGAAATGTTAAACATAAAAGCCCTTTGATGATTTTGTGCTTTCAAACATAGAACCAGAGACTCAATATACTTAATTATGACTGTCTCCAGAAAGAACATTAAGAAATGAAGATTATGTGCATCGGGAGCAGCACAAAGAGAAGGGAATATTCAAATCAAATCTTTTTTCTATATATTTTTATTTTAGTAAAAATGGCACTTTTAAGAAGTGAAAGATTTTAATTAAGGAATCTAATTAAAGAGTTTGGGAGTATAATCCATAAAAATACTGACTCACTATGCTGTACACCTGAAACTAACATTGTAATTTAACTATAATAAAATTTTTTTTAATTAAAAAAATTTTTAAAGTGTTCGGATGTCCTATTAATTAAGAGGAAAAATAAAAGCCAAATAAGGTAGAAATAGATTTTCTCTTCCCTGTTAATTCTTCATACAGCAAATTGTCAATTTGGTTCTAATACATCCTAAAAAATGGTATATCCTATTCAGGGCAGTTCAAAGCAAGTTTGTGGAATTGTCAAGACTTTTTTTTTTATTTTTGGAGTTCCCTGGCTCTTCCAATCTGTCCTTCTTCTGCCCCTTATTCCCTCACACTCTTCCCCTCACCCAGCCAAAACTTTTGTCTGGAAAGAATCTGGTAACAGTCACTTACACCTTCATGGGTACATACGTCAAAATAGAAACTCCACCAGGAGCAGTGACATTTTAAGACATATCTGAGTTTGAAATGAAAAGGCTTGGACTTGTACAAAATACAAAATATTCTGAATCATAAGAGGAAATAGAGAAGGTATTTGGGAAGCAGAGATTCCTTCCAGAACACCTTGGAAATAACCCAGGCTGGGCAAGTGATGGAGATGTGGTCTCGTCTGATGACAAGTTATTATGAATGCATGGCTATATCTGTGTAGCTGTTAGGAGCCTGGGTGCTGGTGTCAGAGCTGCAGAGTCCCCATTCTATCCTGTACTCATTGTATGAATTTGGGCAAGACTCCGTCTTCTTATTTGTAATAAGTTACTCATAATGGTGCCAACACCATCCAGGCTGGTGGGAGGATGAGAAAATATCCTGCATGCTTAGCACAGTGTATAGGGCATGGTCAGCCCTCAGTACATCTTAACCATTATTATTTTTCCTGTGACAAGTAAACACAAACCTAGGCTTTAGGAGATTAGGCTTCCTGTTTATATACTTATTTTGCCTGGTTTTTATTTCTTGAAGAATTTTCCCTGGCAGGGGATTTCCCTGGTGGTGCATTGGTTAAGAATCTGCCTGCCAATGCCGGGGACACGGGTTCGGGCCCTGGTGCGGGAAGATCCCACATGCCGCGGAGCAACTAAGCCTGTGGGCCACAACTACTGAGCCCGCGTGCCACAACTATTGAAGCCTGTGCGCCTAGAGCCTGTGCTCCACAACAGGAGAAGCCACTGCAATGAGAAGCCCGCGCACCGCAATGAAGAGTAGCCCCTGCTTGCCTCAACTAGAGAAAGCCCGAGGGCAGCAACAAAGACCCAAGGCTGCGAAAAATAAATAAATAAATAAATTTATTAAAAAAACAAAAAAGAATTTTCCCTAGCGGTCCAGTCTTACTCTGCGCTTTCACTGAGGAGGCCCGGGTTCGATCCCTGGTTGGAAAACTAAGATTCCACAAGCTGCGCAGCAGCTAAAAAAAAAAAAAAGTTGTTTAAAAAAAAAACAAGTTTCAAGTTATTTGGAAAATATCATTACAGTGTCCCCAGTGCTTGTGCCTGTAACTGCAGTAAATAACACTCTAGGGAAGGACGTTAAGATTAGGGAAGGAACAGAGGGCCTTAATCTTGCCAGGCTGGAATTTAAAGCCTTGTAGCTGCCATTACTTTTATTCACCCTCCCTTAATTTCAAATTCTGCACACATTATTAAGTGCCTGTTTACTGAGGCCCTGGGCTAGGAACATTACTTTGCTTAACCATCACGCAGTAATGTAAGACCCAAGGCAGCCAAAAATAAATAAATATTTATTTATTATTGTCTGGACTTTTTAAATGAGGAAACCAAGCTTAATAAGAGCTGAGGTCCTTGTCTAAATCACCCAGTGGTATTCGGTTAAGACCGAGAATTTAGGCATTGTTTTCTTTAGATTGAAATCTAGTCATTGATTTTTTTAAGGTTCTCTTGGAAGACCAGTTCCCAGTTTCGAATAATTGAGTTTTCCCCAATCTTTTAGTTCTTAAAAGAATAAAAACGATCTCTCATTGTATCATATCCAAACACAGGAGGGAATACATGGCAGAGTGTGGTACCGCATTAAGTTGGCTCCAGATGGTTTAATAGAATGAAAACGCCTTAGATGCCCGCAGTTACCCGCGGATGGAGATCTAGGTGCGTGCTCGAGTGTGCATGCTGAGGTCTTGCCTAAGCCTCAAAGGGGAGGGAAAGGTACACATTTATCTCGGCTTCTTGAGGGTGGGGAAACTGAGTCTTTGCTCATTTGAAAACAATTTCCAAAGCAAGCAGGAGTTAATACAAAAGGATTGGATTCGTTGGGTTCAGGCAGTGTGTGTGTGTGTGTGTGTGTGTGTGTGTGTGTGCGCGTGCGTGCGCGCTCAGGCCCACGCACATATACTTCTTTTAATAGGTAATCACAAAGATGTATCTTATCTCAGCGTGAGGCAGGACATCCTGAATGTAAAAGCCATAAAATGAATTGCAAAGGGAAAATACTTGTCCATTTATAAGTTAATTATTTGCCACAAATATAAGAGGAGCTTTAGAACTTGATAAGACATAAGCTAGCAATCCAAAAGAGAAGGGCGAGGACGCAAATGCACTATTTCCAGAAAAAATGTACAATGGCCAAAAATTAAAACAAAACAAAAAACCACTGTTTAGCATCCTATTAATCAGACAACTACAAGTCAAAGCAGTGATAATATGTCCTTGGACTATCAAATAACAAAGATTTAAATAATGATAATGTTCAATGTTAATGAAGATCTGGAGAATTGGCTGTTGTCACACACTGATGGAGGGAGTGTGGTCTTAAATATTGTTCATATACACGGAACAAAATAAGGTATAGGGACATATTTTCTGTTTTTGGTCACACTGCATGGCATGTGGGATCTTAGTTCCCCGATCAGGGGTGGAACCCACGCCCCCTCCATTGGAAGCGCACTGTCTTAACCACTGGACTGCCAGGGAAGTCCCAGGGACATATTTTAAGGAAATATTACAATAAGGGACAAAAATTTATGTATAGGAATATTTATTGCCATATTATTAATACTAATAAGAAACCGGAAATCTATTCACATGTCCAACAAGATGAGATAAACACATTATAATTCATACATGTGAAAGAATATTAAGAAGTTTTTCAAATGAGTCGTGGAATATTTAATGACTTGAAAGTATGCTTTTAAAATATATACTATTCAACTAAAAACAGGATGTAATATTACATAGACATGATCCCAATTTAGGTAAAATGTCCCATGAACATGTATGCATGCGTTGAAAAGTCTGGAACAGAATATGCTAAGATATTAACAGCAAATTTCTTCGGCGATTTTCTAAGAATTTAACTAGTGTAAAATTGTTTTGGCTTTTCTGCACTAGGCATGTTTGACCCTGAAGCCACCCCCACCCACCTCCTCATTCACCCCTCACCATCCTTTGTAACTTTGAAAGAGTCTGGAAGGATCTTCATGACCATTCACTTAGTTTTTATTAGGCATGTGTATGTGTGTGACACCTACACCAGCTTCTGACCTGGGCCTTATTTCTGGGTCAGAGAGCTGGCTGCCTGTTTTTTTTTTTCTTGCTGTTGTTGGTTTTGTGCCTCAGTGGGGCATTCATTTTTCCAGATTTTTACTATTGAGCTTTCTAGACAAGAGACCTGATGAAGTCTTCATTTAGAGGGCTTCTCTGGAGGCGGTTGTGTATTTCCTTTGTCCTGAGTCTCTGCTGAGAGAAAGTAAATGGTACTTTCAGCTACAGCACACACAACTGGCTGTCTGCTGTCACTGAAGTCATAACTAATAGCATCCTGTGATTACATGTGTTGGGATTTTTCTGCCTTCAGCCTCATTTGCTCTAAGTATACTCTGTGAATTTTAAGAAAGGCTTGTGACATCATAGAATGTCAGACATATGATGAAACGCCATCTCTATAAAAGAAACCTATATAAACATTATAAAAATCTCAGGTTATATGCTTTACTGAGAACCACTCTCAGCCTCGGAAACTACTATCTTTGATGAAAAAATGGGCATATAATATCTATCTCCTTCTTCTCCCCTCACCCTCAATTTTGGTATCATTTGGATGGATGGAAACTGTAGGGGCTCAAATATAATTACTTTATAAATAATGAATAAGGTACTACTATTATTACTTTTAAAAAATCCCATTTTGGAATGTCTCTTGATAGCTGAAGTTTAATTTAGCCAAATAACTATTCTGCATTAGCTAAAGCAGCCCATTATTTTTAGGCTCAGAAGATATTTCCAGCTGTACTGAGACAGTGGTGATCTATCACTCTTTCTGGGGCTACTTTCTTGGCCTGCCAGTGATATATCTGGACTTATTACTTTCCGGTGGTAGTAGGGTTAAGATGAGTTTAGTACTGTATTATCCAAGTATCCATGGGAGAGCCTATGCAATTCAATTCAATGCTGTCTTCTCTTGAACTCTTTTTTTAGAGTTCAAGTACTAAATAAACTCCTTTTTAATACTTTCGGTATGAAGTTAAGTGAATATATCATACATAGATAGTTAGTATAGGCTTGCTCACTATGTAAATAGGCTATGTAAATAGATCTAGCTGACTATAATATACATATATTTAAAGAAAACCTACCAAAATTAACTGTGATTATTTCTGTGTGAAGATTTATGAAAATCATAATATATTTTCTTCTGTATACATTTTTGTAGCTTCTAAAGTAGGCATCTATCATTTCTGCAACCAGAAAAAAAGAGTTGGTTGAAACAGAATGTGTGTCTTTTTGAAGGCTTTGCCCTGATCTCACAGAATGCATTATGAGACATTTCAACCGTACACAGAGGGATTTCAATTTGATGACCTGGCTCCTATCATATCATTAAAAATAATTGACTGAAAATGCAATCCTGGGAGCTTTATTACTTCTATTCTGGCCTCTGTGGTTCACAGCAGGGAAGTTGATACTTAGGTAATTAGAGGGCACCTAATATCCTGATCCCAGACACACTGTAAGACTCGTTCCACTGTGAGCAAGAACCCACATGACATAAATCTAGCCAGAAGATGCAGAATCTAAACAGATAGCAGGGGCTTCCAATTTTTCTCAGAAGTATCTTTAGTATTTCCTCTCTAGATAGTAAACCCCGATGCTGAAAAATACCAAGTTCGGCCTCCATATTGCCCATCAATTCAAAAGCAGAAGCCCTAGAAGTAGCCCTCCACCGTCCACTAACGTGGTTTGCAGCCACAGAATAGTAACTTGGTTTAGATTAAAATGTCATCCATCCCTTAGCCCAGATGGTTCTCAGGCATTCATGGTGTGAACACGAGCACTTGAATGTCAGAAGCCCTTTGGACCAGGAGCTAGGCGCTAAGCACCTGGTCTGGAGGATGCCTGGAGTTTCTCCGTACCTCTCCTCACTCTACCCCCATCTCTGGGCGCTGATGCTCAAGGAGCACTTCTTTGCCCCCAACTGAAAAGATAGCCCCGTTCTTTCTTGTCACTTTAACTAATGGAATTCCAGTAAGGCTCTGCATTCCCAACACATTTTACTTTACCCTTCCAAAGCTCCATCCTTAAGCTCCTAGAAAATCCTCTTTGTGTTAGAAAGCATGTCTAGAACTGGACTCCCATGTAGCCTTGATCTCTGATGCTCAGGACTTCAGCTTCTGATCTCAGTTTGAATCATAACAGTGTTAGCAGCAACCCCCTAATAATGATCTCTCTCCTTTTAACCTTAAAAGTTTTCTTTCTGGCACTTTTTCCTAAAAATGGTATCTAGCCAGCCACCTCTAGTACAATCTTTCCCACCTTTTCACTAAAAATATTCATTCACTTAATAGGTGAAAATGTACCATCTCCAAAACTAGCACAGATGCTCAGCCTAATGCCAGGATCTGGGAGGCTGAGGGAACGGAAGCTCAGACAGGTCAAGTACGCATGTCTGTCTTGCCCTTTCATTGTGACACACTGTGTAGAGCACTCCTTGATGGTGTTATTAATATTGAAATGTGTTTATTCTACCAGGAATAAATTGTAAATGTAGTACACTCCTATCATATACCAATCAAAACATTTTTAACTTGACAAAATGCATCTAAAGTTTATCTAGAAGAATAAACACTTGAAAATGACTAAAAATATTTTGGAAAAGGAAAATAATGATGGGGACTTACCATACCAGATACCACAGCAGAGAGATGAAAGAGAATAAAAGTACATATATAGACTCTAGTGTATACAATGTTTCAGTATAAGATAAAAAACAATGGTAGTTTGTGTCAGTTCAAGAAAAAAAGGTTTATTTAATAAATGATGTTGAGGACTTCCCTGGTGGTGCAGTGGTTAGGAATCCGCCTGCCAATGCAGGGGACATGGGTTCGAGCCCTGGTCCAGGAAGATCCCACATGCTGCAGAGCAACTAAGCCTGTGCATCACAACTACTGAGCCTGTGCTCTAGAGCCCGCGAGCCACAACTACTGAAGCCCGTGTGCCTAGAGCCCATGCTCCACAACAAGAGAAGCCACTGCAAAGAGAAGCCTGTGCACCGCGAAGAAGAGCAGCCCCTGCTTGCAGCAACTAGAGGAAAAAACCTGAGCACAGCAACGAAGACCCAGTGCAGCCAAAAATAAAATAAATTAATTTTAAGAAGACAAAGATTAGAAGGAAGAGGAGAATTAAGTGTTTGAATACAGAAAATATTTTAAACTGTTATAGTAAAAAACCCTCTTAAGTAAAATTGAAAGGCAGACAACAAACTGAAGAAAACAGCTGAAGGCATCGCATGTTCTGATTTCAAACTGTATTGCAAAGCTATAGTAATCAAAACAGTATGGTATTGGCATAAAAACAGACAATGAATCAGAGAGCCCAGAAATAAATTCATGCATATATGGTCAATTAATTTATGACAAAAGAGCCAAGAATATACAATGGGGAAAGGATAGTCTCTTCAATAAATGGTGCTGGGAAAACTGGACAGCCACATGCAAAAGAATAAAACTACATCCCTATCTTACACCACACACAAAAACCAACTCAAGTTGGATGAAAGATCCTTAGCCCCAGAGGAGATTCTTCCACGTGAAGGCCATCTCCCTCATGTTCAGATATGGTCTCTGTAGGTGCAGAGAGTAGCAGTGACTTCCCCAGGGTTATGCAGCAAGTGAGTGGCACCCCTGTTTCCTGTGTGGTGCTCTCCCAGCCCGTCCATCCCCCCACACTGACTATCCTAAGTGCCACATCCTGAGACAAAAGAAGGCAGGATCTTTCTCACCCCACACAACATACCTTGTAGGAAACTGCTCCAAAGCATTTGTAAGTCTATAAGCAAACATGTCTTGAGGGGCCAAATGGCAGGGGAAGTGGATTTCAGAAAACAGTTATAAGGTTGAATCTACTTCTCAGATCGGATCACTTCCTCATGAAGAACTGGCACTTGCACCCACTTTAAAATCAAGTTTTCACTTCATACCAATCAGGATGGTTATTATTTAAAAAAAAAAACCTAAACAACAACAACAAAAAATAAAACCATGAAATAACAAGTGTTGGTGAGGATGTGAAAAATTTAGAACCCCTGTGACCTGTTGGTGGGGATGTAAAATGGTGCAGCTGCTGTGGAAAATAATATGGTGGTTCCTCAAAAAATTAAATACAGAATCACCAGATGATCCAGAACTTCTACTTCTGGGTATATACCCCAAAGAACTGAAAGCAGGGACTCACACAGGTATTTGTAAACCAATTTTCATTGCATCATTATTCACAATAGCCAAAAGGTAGAAATAACCCAAAAGCCCATCAACAGATGAATGGATAAACAAAAGTGATATGTACATAAAAAGGGTTATTCAATCTTAAAAAGGAAGGAAATTCTGATATGTGCTATAACAAGGATGAACCTTGAGAGCATTATGCTGTGTGAAATAAGTCAGTCACAAGAGGACAAATACTGTATAACTCCACTTCTATGAGTATCCAGAATAGGAAAATTCATAGAGACAGAAAGTAGAATAGTAGTTAGCAGGGACTAGGGGTGGGGTGGGTGGTAAGTGGGGAATTATTGTTTAATGGGTATGGTGTTTCAGTTTCAGAAGATGACAAAGTTCTGGAGATGGAACCATCATAGTGGTGATGGTGGTACCTCCATGTGAATATACTTAATGCCACTGTACATTTAAAAATGATTAAAATGGTAAATTTTTAATGTATGCTTTACCAAATTTAAAAGAGAGTGACTTAAGAGACATAAAAAAAATCAAGTTAAATTAGTTTCCAAGAAGTTCCCACATCATTCTCAGCACAGCAGTTGTTCCATGTTATTTTATAGTCTGCCATCACCTCTGTAGCCAGTGTATGATGTGTTTCAAGTCCCTTAAAAGGGCAGTGCTGAGCAATATTGAGGGTTGCTGTTTAGTAACGTCATTTCAGTCTTTGAGACATACTGTTATATCAAGCCCTTTCTTCAAGAATGAAATGGGGGACATTTTAAACAAATGGCTCCTTTCATTTTGGTGTATGCCATTTAACTGGTTCATATCTCTTTTTTAATCACTCAAGGGCAGAGGGCTGTGACTTTGGAGAGTTCTCAGATTGGCTCTCCATTTCTCCTCCCACGGATTTCATTATTTGGACGATGGTGTTCTTATTAACACAAGAGTTCTAGATGATGCATCACAAGAACCAATGATAGAAGACAGGAACCTGATTCCACAAATGAGTACAAAACACTTTTGAAAGCTTGGGTAATCTGTGGTCTTTCAATTCTTGAGGCAGCGCACTCTCCCAATGGTCTCTCTGCCTCAGTTTCCTCTCCAACCAATTCCAGTTCAACCCATCCTTTGGTGTCGAAAATCTCTTCCTGGAGCACATCTTGGACACCTACTCAAAAGTAGTCCTTGGCTCTTGATGAAGCTTCCATGAGCTGCTCCAAACCTTCCCTGTGCCTCAACCAAACTGTTGCTCCTGGGTTTTCCAGTTCTGTGCTTCCACGCAGCGTTCCCTTTTCCCAGACAGTCCTCCTTCCTTCCTTCAAAGCCTAACACAAATGTTGGTTCTTTTGGGATACCTTTTCAGAGTCCCCAACAAGAAACAATCTCTTTCTCAATCCTGTGAACTCCTTTAAGGTGGTTCTATCTCTCCTACAGTATTCACTGTTTTCTATTTGACTTGATAATTTATTTACATGCCGTAAGTCCTCTATAGATGAAGTTGCTGGTGGATGGTGTGGATATCTGCTTTGGACTGACTGCTTGTGTCCTCTCCTAATTCTTACGTTGAAACTCTAATTCCTATTGTGATGATATTTGGAGGTGGGCCTTTGAGAGGTAATTAGGTCATGAAGGTGGAGCCCCCTTGAATGGGATTAGTGCCCTAATAAGAAGAGACGTGAGAGAGATAAGCCATTTCTCTCTCTCTCTGTCATGTAAGGACACAGCAAGAAGACCAGGAAGTGGGCTCTTGCTAGACACCAAATATGTTGGCACCTTGATCTTAGACTTCCCAGCCTCCTGAAGTGCAAAATGCACGGTGAAATAAATGTTTGTTGTTTAAGCCACTCAGTCTATGATATTCCATTATAGCAGCCCAAACTGGCTATGTCAGTATCTTATTTATTTATTTATTTATTTATTTATTTATTTTAGTATCTTATTAATATCTGTTTTTCAGAGACCCAGGCACGTGGTAGGTGCTGATGGATGCTGAGGGAATGTTGAACAGAATATGTAATATCCAGTGACTCATTTCTGGAGTCACTTGTAGGATATATGTTCAATTTAAATCCTTAGCTGCATGTATATTAAAACAAAAAATCAGAATGCTTCATAATTTTACTTTGTTGGCATTCTCCCATGGCCTTGAGGACTGATTCCTGCCCCTTCCCTCCCCCAAACACCACCACTGTTGGCTTAAAATGAGAGCAGTAAGAGCTGAGCTTGAGATACATTGGAGCAATTATATCCATGACTAGGAAAAATAGAATGATTGGTGCAATGGAAAGTAGCTGCAGTGCAGATCGACAGCACACTTTTCAGCTATGAACTCAGCATATATGAGTCTGATTACAGCTAGGGGTGGGGGAGTGACAGTAGTGCAGTCCCTGCTCTTCCCCAAGGAGAAGTGCCCTGTGATGCAGGTTTGGGGATGGGACCAGTTTTTGGACTCCTTCTCTATGGAGCATGACTTGATGCTCATGATGCATTTGGTGGGGTTTGGGAATCCGCATTGTAACTGAGGCCTCATGGTTCATTATCATAATGTTTGTCATTAATGGAGGTCTAACAGCGTGCTAGGTACTGCTCCGGGCATCTGTGCACTGCTAGCTCCCCCAACCACCCTTGGGGGGAGGCAGGACTGTTAGCTCCAACTACAGACCTGGAAACAAAGGCTTACAGCAGTTAAGTGAGTTGGTCTGGCTCACAGCAAGGGCAAGTGGGAAAGGCTGACTATGAGCCAGCCTGCCTGCCTCCAAGCCCAGGCTTCCTACCCATCAGCATGCTGCACCCCCGCTCACATAAAGCCCTAGACTGAGGGCTGGGCCACTGGCGTCTCCCAGGCTGGCCAGGGAGTGGAAAAGTGCATTAACAGAGAAACGTGTCAAAAGTTCTGCTCCCAAAACGAATGCTTCAGGGATCCAGTATTTTATTTTATGACTCTACATGCAGTTTTTGCAAATGGTATGTTTGGCTCCAGTGGATCTTTCTTCACACCTTAATTAGTTCTAGTGACTGCTTTTATGTTGTTAGGCACTCAAGGAGAGAGAGACACCAGGAGTCTCGCTAATTCTCTTCTGTTCTGGGAACACAGTGTCTTTTTTTTTTTTTTTTAACAAAGTCTTTTGACTTATCTATCGACAGTACTAGAGTCATCTAATTAATCTCATTTCTTTCTGAGAAACTGGGACACTCTCAATGGGCCATCAGAAAGGCCAAGGTTGATAGCTTTAAAGAGGAATATGTGAGGTCTTTCACAACCAGACATCTGCTTAATCTCCACTCCTCCACCCCGGCTGCTTGTCCCAAATGCATCCTAAGCTCCAGCGAACTGAGCCTCAAACTCTCCGTGTTGTCATCTACATGCCGTTCCTTCTATCCAAAATACCTTTGGTTATTGGTCTGGCCATTGGATATGAGTCTGTCAGGACTCAGGTTGTTCCTGGTTTCTAGAGGAAGGCAGAGCTGCAGTAGTGCGGCAGCTGAGCACACTGACTTCCATATCAGACAGACCTCACTCAGCGTCCTGCCTCTGTGACTTTGAACAAGCACCCTAACCTCCAGAAGCATCCATGTTCCCATCTGTTAAATGGGTACAAGAGCAGAACCTTCAACATAGGGCAGCTGCTGAGATAAAATAATTCAGGCGAACCTTTACCATAATTAGGAGCACACAGCTAGGCGCTTGGCGAATGTTGGCTTCTTCGACTGTTGTCGGCTGGGATGTCCTCCCTGCCACTTCCTTTCCCACCCTCAGCCTAAAGAAGCCGCCTCTTATTTATGATCCAGTTGCCTGTGTGCCAGCTCCAGCATAGCATTTACTGTACTGGTTATTGTCAGATTGTTTTTCTCCTTTTTTAGACTGAAAACTCTTCCAAGACAGGGACCATGAGCTTAAATTCTTCATTTCAAATGCCTGGTACAGTAGATAATATATACTAGGCATTTAATAAGTAAAGGGATGATTGACCTCTTATAGTTCCTTTATGCCTTTATGTATTACCTTTTACTTACCATGATCTCATTTGGGCATCACATGAGATAGGCATGGCAGAAAACCAGATTTTATAGCAGATGAGCAAATGAAATGAGCTTTCTAGGATCAACAGCAAATGAGCGACAGAGTTTGGGCTGAATTGCAGGTGCCCTGACTCTTCATCTGGTGCTCCTTCAGGGAAGGCTGAGGAGCACGCAGATTAAGAGCATGGGCTTTGGAAGTAGCCAGACCTGATCGCAAAATCTGCCTCTCCTTCTCACCAGCTGTGACCTGGGACAAGTTATTTTTATGTCCCAATCAACCGTTTCCTAGTCCTGAAATGCTGGTGACGGCCGTGCCTATTTCAGAGCACAGCCCAGGCCCAGCGCCTCGTGAGAGTGCAGTCCATGGTGGCCATCATCATGAGAATGCAATTGAAGTCCCTCATTACCGTACAGATGCCGAATCCCACAGAATGCATCGTAATCCCCAAACAGCCAATCTCAGAGAGCCAGACGAGCCTGTGAGTGGGTGCTGGTCCTGTCCCCCACACCAGGGCACTTTGCTGTGGAGAAAGAAAAGGACAGTCTATGTCGCTCTCCACTGTCTCCCCACTCTCATCTGTATACTGCCTAGTTCACTGGTACAAGGGTGCTGTCCGGGTGCACTGCGGTATCTTTCACGTCCCAACAATTTAATTTATCCCAGTCGCTGACGGTTTCTCCAACATATCTCCAGCTTAGCTCTTATTGCTACATTTCACTCGGAGAGGGAGCGGAGGGTGGGAATCATTTGTCAAGGATATGGGAGAATAAGACATCCAACTTTCTGCAATAAAGAGGATGAAGCCTTCTGTTTTGCTTTCATACTGCAGCCAGGGATTCAAAGTGGACATACGCTGAGTAAGAGGCTCCCAAAATTAAAGTCACTGGACCTCTGCACTTTTTAAAAGATGTTTTGCTCATTGAGTCAACATTCGTTTAACTCCTAGTAAGCACCAGACTTGGGGAGTTCAGAAGTGAGAAGGATAAACTATACAACCTCCCAAGCAAATAGCTATATAAAAGGAAAATGAGGTGAATAAGGAAATATTCAAAGACAAAATAGAAGTCTGTGGGAGCTGAGTTACTGCAGTTCAGAGGAGAGAAAGGAGCAGACATCTGAATTCAACCTTGAAGGGTGGGGAAAAAGCAGTGCAGTGAAAGGGCACCGTATAAGTGACGGCAAGGGGAGGTTTGGGGCAGCTCATGGAAGGGGTGAGAGCAGACAATGACGTTGCTGATCAGGGGCTGATGACAATATCAGATCTGCCCTCCAGGGGGACCTTCGGCCACAGTGGGTGTATGGACTGAGGCTGAGGGGAGACTGAGGCAGAGGGAACTTTGGATGAATGTGTTGCTTCAAAAATCAAGGACCCTGGGAGCCTCTTCTCTCTTAAGTGTTTTGTACTCAGTTATGGAGCCATCGGTTCTTCTGTTGAATTGTCCTGGATCCTGGTGCTAATTTTAGCATCAAAATCCAGATACAGAAAATTATTAAAGAAGGGATGAAAAGTCATATGATGGCTGAAGTCAGAGCACAAAGCTCAGTCTGAGTGAGTCATCGAAGCAAGAGACACCAAGCCAGTAAATAACATTAACCTGATGAAAAGAGCAATTTGTTTACAATACCCCCTACCCCTTTCTTTCTTGATGTGGAGGCTAAACAAAGCACTCGTAAGGAAGCTGAAGAGGATTTGTTACACAGCAACCCTTAAACATTACCCAGCAACGTTTATGAAGCGCTGTCACAGTCTCATTCCTGCGAGGTTGAGAAGGGCAATTCAAGATGGGGTAATGAAAAAAAAAAAAAAAAGATGGGGTAATGGAGGTGAGCCAGCCTTCACACCCTGCTCAGGTCAGAAGCAACATCAGGACCAGTGCCTAGAACCCCACTGAATCTACTTAGTGGACCTCTCAATCTGCTCATGGGAAGGATGGGCAGAGATAGACATCTGGATGAAGGGATGCTTTCTTGGGACTTCCTTGGTGGCACAGTGGTTAAGACTCCACGCTCCCAATGCAGGGGGCCCAGGTTTGATCCCTGGTCAGGGAACTAGATCCCACATGCATGCCACAACTAAGTAACCCATTAGCCGTAACTAAGTAGCCTGTAAGCCGCAACTAAGGAGCCCATGAGCTGCAGCTAAGGAGACTGCCTGCTGCAACTAAGACCCGGCGCAACCAAATAAATAAATAAATAAATATTTAAAAGAAACAAAAGGGATGCTTTCTTCACAGGAAACCAGTCAGAGCTGGCCAGCTGGAAGATGAGGTTTGCATTTGTGTTTTGAAGCCAAGAAGAGTTGTTGTAACATCCCACAGCTACTTAAGCTGGCTTGGGATCATGGCTAGTTTGGCTCTGATGGCTTTTGTCTGTATTTATGGCCAACAGAGAATGGGCCCTCAAGTAGCTCAGCAAGGAGAAGTATTCTAAAAGATCCAGGGTGAAAGAGGAGTGAGTAGGTAGGCAGGGATCACTGAGAACATGCTGGCATGACTAAGGCTCTTCTGATGGTCTCAGAGTGATTGTCTTAGGCTTTACCTTCCATGGCCCCCATGGGAAAATTTCATGCATCAGAATAATAATGATCCTGAGATGCAAATTATAAAGAGTACACTGCATAAGTGCTCCTAATGAGCTTTACGGATTCAGGAGAAACATTTATTTGCTGAGGCAGCCTAGTTGTAAAAATAATGTATAAAGTAATTAACTACTTGATAAGAAGCTAACTTTTACATTAGAAATTTATTTAAAGTAGTAATGATTCTACTGTATGCTAGGAACATCAGTAATAATTATAAATGATATGCAAACTACATCATCCACACTGGATATACAATTCCTCTAAAATTTGGTACAGCAACTTTCAGCTTGGAGAGCTCTTAAAAATAAGTTAGATAATCATTTGCCTTTATAATATAAAGTAGCACTAAAAGACCACCCTTATCTTTTCCCCAAAGATCTCCCCTGTTTAACAGTCAATTACCTGGAATTCTATCACTAACAATTTAGTCTTGTTGAAATAGATTTCTAGGCCCAAGATGGAGTCACTCCTGCTCAGGGTGCTACGTCAGCAAACCAAAACTTAGGTATCTTTTGTGTCCCTGTAAATACTCCTCCAGTTGACCAGAAATGCAGTATATCCAGTCAGCCAATCTCCAAACACCAAGCCAACTATGGGCTCTATACTTATCTCCTGTTCCTTCTTAGCCTAATCAAGGCCTCAGCCAACATGTTTTCTATGCTTTCTATTTCTATTTTTCTCTTCCTTGTTCTTTATTCTTTATCCTATAAAAGTTTCCTGTCTTCATCCCATTTTGCAGTTCTCTGATCAGAGAACGTCTGCTTCATGATGTGTTAAATAAAGTTTGAATCACTTATATTGTCTTCTTAAACATTTTTAACAGTCTTTTGGGGGTGACTCTCTAGGTATCCTGGTTTTTGAAAGCATAACCTCTTTCTGGAAGAGTTGGAAGTACTGCTAACATTTAAAGGTCTAAATTCATACTGCAGTATACTTATTTCACCACTAGATGTTGATCTTGCCGTTTTGATAACGTTGAAAGGTTGTTTTGCCCTTCAGAAAAAATGTTAAGCGTGCTTTTTAAGATACAGAAAACTTCTTAAAAAGATCCAACTAATCTGACTAGTTCTTAATAAATAGCATAGACAACTGTATAAAAAGCTATCCAACAGATTCAACCCAAGACTTTTCTGTCTAGTGCTTCCTAAGGCTGTACTTGTATCTTCATTTAGAGTTCTGTGCATGAGTTTCTTGGATGACCTACTGTGGGTTTAACAGAATCTAAGCCTCTGATTTCAAAACTGAGCCTTGCAGGTTTGCCCAGAAGCTAAGATCTTCTGACTTAGGAGCATTGGGTTTGCAATGAGCTAATTGGCACTTAAGTTATTTGAATTAAATTATTCTCAGTTCATTTAATAAGACTGCCTTTTGATTTTTTTTTCTTGCTTCCTTTCAACAACCAAGTTGAACAACAACAAAAATAAGTGAAATGTAAAATGGATCTGTCTCTTGCTTCTTTATTGACCTGAATGTTTAGTCCATCAGGAAAATGCTTGTGCAATTACATGTATATAGCTCCAGAAAAACTTAACAAGCTGAAGGAAAGCTGGGGAAATTAGCAGTCCAGTTTAGAAGAGAGAATCAATTAGTCATCTTTGTTTAGAAGATGATAGGCAAGTTTACAGCTTGGAAACTAGCTGAAATCTTATAACCAAAACAACAACAAAAAATGATAGTACACAAAATAAACAACAATATACCTTTACCTACAAAGGAATCAAAACATAAAATCATGTATAGTTAATGAGTCTTTCGGGACTCAAGGTCAAGACGTTGACAATAAATCAACAGAGAAGCTACCAAATATTTATTGTCCACCAATTATTACCCAAGTAACATAATAGATAGTTTACATACATTATCTTATTAAACCCCCCAACATATCGATAGGCATGCTTGACTCTGTGTACAGAAAAGAAAATTAAAACTCAGAAGAGTTATTTCTTCGAGACCCTCCAGTTAGTAAGTTGTGAAACTGAGATGTGAATGCAAGTCTTTGGACTTGAAATCCAGGGTCC